>NC_037595.1:28894555-29194555 GCF_003073045.1 Pomacea canaliculata
TTCCGTTTACTTTCAAGTAATGTATTGGGATTGGGCACCTTTATGTCATAAGACTGCATCTTGCGATCATATAGAGAGAGTAGCGATATATTGTGGGTTGAAGTAATGTATACATATTTTTATTTTTCTTTCGTTGAATTAATTTTAAACACCGGCACACATCTGTGTGTATATGTTAAGTATGTGGTCGCATTTATTTATTCTTCGAATAAATTGATTTACAAATACAATTTTCTTTGTCCTTTCACCAATCCATCATTGTGGTTATCTGTCTGCTATTTCGTTGTATACTAATCGGATTTGTATGATGAATGATATCGCTACTTCAGGGATTCTATAATGCGGTAAATACAAAACACTAAAGTTTATTTTCAAATTCATTTGCCTCTGGATGAAGGGTTCAGCAGGTGCTTGCAGTCTTACGCAGAAATACACCTTGACCTGAACATAAATAAGAAGGGATAACTCGAAATTAAAAATGAGTTCCTGATTCTATTAGGAACGCAAGGGATTTGTATACGTTCTACTTTCGCGATTATAATCAGTTTTTAATTCGGATCATGCATTTTCCAGGTACGTGTAAACATTCACAAAAACGAAGCTATTCACGCAAACAATGCTTCACATGTGACATGACTTCGTGCCGCATGGGACATTTTGACTCCATATCCGTCCATCTAACCTTTGCTGAGAGATTTCTGACCCACATCCTGCCAATCTGTCATGCGAGGATACTGTGAGAGTGCAGTGAATGTTATCGTCGTTTGGGTCGTATAATAAAAATCTGGGGAAAGAGCTGTTAGCAGTTCCCTTTTATTATTGCTGCTCTAACCAGATGCAATCTGGAACGTGTTATCCACATGTACACTGTAGGTATTGACGGCCTGATATTGAGGTGACTGGAAGTCATTGAGTTAGTGAGTTGAGCACCAGCAGTGACGTCACTGGTTGTGTTGACGACGCGGTAGCCGTAGAGGAAGTCGACGGAGGTCGTTTGGTGTAGTTGCCTTCTTCACACGGAGTCCAACGATCTGTCTGCTGTCTGAGACAAACGGTTCCACAAGTTCTTGTGAATTTACCGAAGAATCTCAGTTTTTCTTTCTTCGTGTAATTACATACGACAATCATGAGAAAGTGCGTACAGTAAGTGCACTAAGTACATAACTAATAGTCTTGGAGACTGTGTTTTACTTACCTTCCAAGCACCATTCACCATGACAGGATAGCAGCCCCTCACGACTCCAGCGACATGGCAACACTGAACTTGACAGTGATGGTAACGATGAAGACGTTTCCTGTGAGGTCAATGTCGGTCTCTGAGCAAATGGCACTGAGTTGCTGTGTTCATGTCACTTGATGTCTGAACACCAGTAACCTTGTCGCTATCATGTTCCTTCACACATGTCTGCAGATCTGCTAAAACGAAGTGACTTCGTTAATAATTACAGGTTGGCAGTTTATTTTGTTGAAGGCTGCTGCGATGTTCTGGCAATTGAAGCATTTGCTTGAAGAAAACCTAAAAACGTTAGGTAGCAGGGAGATTTTTTTTTTTTTTTTTTTTTTTGCAATTATCTACGATAAAAAATGTTCAGAACATTTTATCTAGAAATCTTCTTTCTCTCTTTCCTCTTTTCTCTGACACACAGAGTTAAAAAAAGCAGAAAAAAGAACATACTTTTACAAATCCTGCTGAAAGCATCATAAACAATTAATTCCCTAACACGAACACATCAGGGTAGAATGAGTCAGAGAAATGTTACAAAACTACTGAAATTCTGTGGTTAGGGAACAGTGCATATACAAGGCGATGGGAATTTTAATTATTTTTTATGGACGTGCCCAAAGACTTTCAAGAATAGGTGATACATGGTATATAAGGGAATTAAGATGAAAAGGATGCGGGATGACTGGGACGTGGGTGGATGCAGGATCCTACAGCTGAATACAATGCACCGAATGTCCTGATAAGTGACACTACAGCTCTGAATATTTTGTCTATACAAGATCTAACTACAGAGTTCATGTACATTGAATGTCTTGTGAAGGGTTAGGGTTATCTAAAATACAGAATCCACATATACTGGATGTTTTTTTGAGACAAAAAAACGATATCTTACAACAAAATACACGCACCCCAAATGTCTCGGGAGAAGGAATACAAATCTTACCAGAACACAAGGACGAGCAGCCAGTTGTTGACGAGCAGTCGTCCATGTACGTCGAGGCTCCATGAACTCAGGTCTTTCACCAAATCCAATGTTTCAGTTCCTGTCACTCGGGCTATTCAATTTTGCTTTCTGATGGCTTGTTGGCATGCTGATCTTTTGATTCCTTGTGTCATTTCCTTCAACTTTGTCACATTACTTCGTGCTGTTTTGGCTTGCTTCCTGTTCTACACTTTATGATTGAAGTTTATCGTTATGTATCCACCGATTTATGTTTCGATATTCACGACACAGGAGGTGATCAAGAAACAGAAGGAGAGAAAAAGATTTAGTGTTGAAGCGAGCGAATGAGAGAAAGTTCTTTATATAAGATGAGAAGAAAGAAATATCTATCCTTCTTAGGATTTGTTTGTCTTCTTTCCTTCATAACTTTTTTATTTTATATGCACCATCCAATGTCATTGTGCATTTCTGCTTGTTTTCTGCCTGTTGGTTTGTCTGTCATCAGTCAGTTTGTCTGTCTGACTGCCCCTGTCGTGAGTAAGCTCTGGTCTGTTTCTGGTCTGATGACAGGGCGGGGGATTCCGCCTTATTTTCCACTGGAAACAGGAACCGCCTTCAATGAACAAGTGATGTCTGAACACAGAACTTTGTCCCACTACATGTTCCTTCACATATGTCTGCAGATGGCTGAACGAAGTGAGCTTCGTTAATAATGACTGGTTGGCAACTTATTTCTGTGGAGGTTGCTGCGATTTTCTGGCAACTTGGAGCATTTGCTTGCATGAAGAAAACCAAAACACATTATGCATTTTATTTATATAGAAATATTTGCTCAGTATATATTGCATAAATAACGTTAGTTCACATCATAAAATATTCGATGAATGTTTATAGACTGGTATACAAGAGAATTTTTTTTAAAAGCCCAGGTCGAGAGGTTGTAGTAGATTGAGGTTTAGTGCACCCGACTTGGGGTCATGTCCTTGGCTCGAGACTGTCCTTGAGCCTGTGCCGAGACATTGTCCACCAGAAGAGGGATATGTGATTATCAGATAAAGTAAACGACTAAAACCACAGAAGAAATCACTTACATTGTGACCCCTAGGTTATGGGACATTTGCTTTGCACTGCCTACTTTTTCCACATGAGAGGTCAGTAAAGAGAACTTTTTTTCAGATATGAGCATATGACCCCTTTCCTTACTCGAAATACAAAGTTACAAGCAGCATCACGAACAGAAAAAATGTTAAAATCGTGGAGAACGAATGTTCATGGAGGCTTGTAATTAGCACATCCCTCCTTCGTCTGTTTCCTGTAGCTGTAGCCTTTGACAATGCAAACCTTTCAAAGTACACTTTTCTTGTCGAGAAAATCTATTGTTCCATACATTACTAGCAAGTGAGAGAGAAAAAATAACAAAGGCAAATCTTATTGGAAAAAGATTATATGAAAAGCAAACAATGGGTTTTTTTTTTTTTTTGCTTCTAGCTGTCACCTTAGATGGGAAAATATGTCAAGAAAATTATCAGACAGCGACAACGAATTAAACACCAAAGAGTGAGTGAGAGAGATAGAGGTGGGGGAGAGGAGGGAGTGAGGAAGAGAGATAGGAGGGAAAAGAGATAGAGGAAGGTTAAGAATGAGTGAGAGGGAGAAAGAGTAAGGGATAGAGAAGTGAGAGAGAGAGTAGGTGAGTGAGACGGAGGTAGAAGGAGGGGACGAGACTGAGGGAGAGAAATAGAGTGAGGAAGGGAGAGTGAATGAGAGATGGAGGGAGAGAGAGTGAGTGATAGAGTAAGGGAGGGAGAAATAGTGAGTAAGAGAGATAGGGAGGTAGAAATAGTGAGTGAGAGATAGAGGGAGAGAGCAGTCCTGCTGCGTAGGGATGATGAATTTTCAAAAAAAAAAAAAAAAGGGAGAACATGTACTGGCGAAGGAAATTGTAAAAATTCCCAGCTTTAGAACCAGAGGATTTCAGCCGCAAAAGAATACTGGGAGAAAGTAATGACTTGCTTTTTACACGTATATTCTGGTTTGTGAAGCGCGATCATAGTGCACGTCTATGACAATAATGACACTAATAATTACTAATTCTCGACACATGGAAATATATACTCTTACCTAAGACTTAAGACCAAAAGACACTCGACGAGTGCCGATGACCTGGCCATGTTCTTGGCCGGCTTTGTCACAGCTTCGAGAGTGATGGCTGACTTCAACAGACACTTGGATGAGAGCTTGTCCTTAAATGTCAGCTAAACTTCTCCCCTTGTGCTGATCTGACTACTTTTAACTGCAGACTAATTCCTTAAACACACTCATATCATTCACCGAGCCAAGTGTTGCTTTCCTTTCCATGCGTTCAACAGATGCTACACAAAAAACGCTAGTTATCTCTCTCTCTCTTGGTCTTCTTTTCGACCTTTAGTCAGTAAGAGTGTATGTATGTTCTACACGTGTTTGACTATTATAAACAACGTATACTATTAAATATGTGGCGTTTGTCGGTTTGACAGTAGCCTTTTGTTTACTAGAAAACTTGCATAAAAATACTTCCTCCACACGATTATCCCCCTTTAATAACATTGAGGACATTTAACTACTTTGCAGCTGATTTCAAAATGTCTGAACGAGGAAGTATTTTTGGCAGAATACTATTTCTGACACAAACTTGAGTCGTCCCAGGCTTTTCGGCTTGAACCTTGCACGTGTTGAGAAAGTCTTTGTATCATGTCCGGTCCAGCAGCAGAAGCGGATCACTTCCCTTATTTTGTTCCCTTCGATGATGGAGACAGTAGTTACTTGCACACAAGAAAGTAAAGTGACAAATCGGACTCCATCATACAAACACAAATTCGTCCCATGCATTCACTTCCACACACACACACACAGTTGTCTTGGACTGTAAGAGGAAGAGAAGAAGTAGGTGCGTGTTCGTGTGTATGTGTGCACAAGCATGAAACATACGTATACCTACAAACATGCATATTATGTAGGCAGACACGCATACATACACACATACAAGCAACCACATTTACTATACCTACTCCTTTTGTCTATCAGAAGGTAACAGACTATGCTAATTATTTTAATTATTTTTGTGCGTCTTATTATTATTTTCTGTTACTGGTGGGTTTTTTAGACCCGTATACGGGAAGTAACTCTGCAAGCAGCATAAGAAACAATGTGCCGGGTCGTCTCCCTTCGAAGAATGACTGTCGAGAATGGAGTGTGGTGTTGTATAGTTCAGTTTTAAGTTTGTGCGGAATTATTAAAAAAATATTATTAAAATATTTTTACTGCAACAGAGAAACTAGTAATATTTTAATATCACATTTATTTCAAAATAAAAGCCAAGAAACTTCGTGTACAACTGCAGATATATAATATTGTACATTAAATGCAGTAGATAAAATTTTAGGTATCTGTTATTGCTCAAAGCCATTTCATGTTTATCAGTTTTTCAGCTTTGTGTCCTGTTTGTCTATTAAAAGAATGAGCAAGCAATCAGCGAACGCCATGACTTGATGTCTTTCCGCACGAAGGTGAGGGTGATGTCAGACTATAGGAGCACACTCATTGATAGCAAGCACTCGTGAAGCCTCTGTTCTCTGAGGCCAGCATGCACGATGTTGTGTGAAAGTCTCAGACACAGTGAAGTAGCATTTCGCACCTGGCTGTCACGTGACGTGTCGACGTGCCTGAGAGTCATGTGACCTCTCTCACCTACCATGTCGCAGGCTGCAAGTTGTTCAGACTGCTTCTTGCTCCTCCCAGCCCCGTCCAACGAGCTCATTCTCTGCAGTTTTCTGTAAAAATTTCAAAAGTTATAACTTTCCCATTCTTCCCGTGATGACTTCCTCCATTTCCTGATTATTATTGTCATCGTGTTATTATACGTAGTCTCATTACTAAAACTAATACGAGGTTTCGTCAATATTTATCCGCAATGCAGCTGGATTGTTATTGGCAGCACTTTGTGCCCAGTACTCGAATATTATCAGAAGAGGGACGCAATAATAGAATGTGCTGGATACAGTGTGATGCTTACTGACAGGCTGAAGCCTACAGCCAGAAAATATTTTTATAGATATGAAATACTGAAGTGGACAATTGGTTAAGACATATTTACCTTCTCCAGAAAAATATGGAGAATACGATCAGGCAGATGACAACGAAGGTGTCTACTCCGACTTGGGCAGAAAGTATCCAGGGAACTTTGGCGACATTCACAAGTGAGGTCTGAACTAATTAATAAAACATTATTCCAAATTGCTTTGTAATTCAACCAATTACTTCTATTCAACAAAGATCAGTTATAAACTTTACAATTCAAACAATGTAGTAGAAGATAGGTTTGGTATTGTCAAATTCGTTATCTGCGATCAAGGAAGAGAGAATTTAATGACAAGATGTTTTAAATGATAAATTGGCAAAACACATAAGGTGATACGTGTAGGTAATTTTCAAGGAGATACATCAGCATTACCTGTTTCTTGAGTGCCGACAGGAATAAATCCCGAAACAGCGGCGCATTGAACAGAAAAGGATCCTTGTCCTGTGTCCCAACAATAAAAGTTTATTAAAATGAACAGAGTATAATATTTGAGAATTCCTTTTGAAAAAGAATTTCTTTCCCTTTAAGAGGCATCTTCTTTTCATTGGTTGGTTTGTTTTTTGCACCTGTTTGTTTTACACAACAAATTCGCACTAAAATAGTCTAACTCACAGATACAAGAAAGTTCTAACACACGCTGCCACACCTCTATCAACCAATACCATCCATCCATCAAGCCAGCCAATATACCTTGCTGAGAGACGCTGACCCACATCCTGCCAATTCTGTCATCCGAGGATACAGTGAGAGTCAGTGAATGTTTGTCGTTGTGTAGTGATAATAAAATCTGAGGAAAGAGCTCTTAACACGTTCCTTTTTATTATCGTGCTCTATAGTAAGTTCTGGAAGCTTGTTATTCACATGCTGTAAACTGTAGGCATTGACGGCCTTGATATTGAGGGGACTGGAGTCATTGAGTTTAGTGAGTGAGCACGAGCATGTGACGTCACTGGTTGTGTTGACGACGCGGTGGTAGCCGTAGAGGAAGTTGACGGAGGTTATGGTGTAGTTGCCTTCTTCACACGGGTCCACGATCTCTATGTCACCTATAACAGAAATATTTCTAGAAAAATCTTCACTCAATTTCTAATTAGTACAAACACACAAAGCAAAACTTACACCAAACGAAAGCCAAAGCAAAAACGAACCAAAACTAACCACCTCCCTACAACTAAACAAAACAAAATGCAAATCGAGTGCGAAGGCTCGCATTATACACATAATGGGGGAAGAGGACCACATTATAATAGTATGACTTCTTACATGTGAAAAATCTGATGAAGAAGTTGTATAGATGTAACGTCCTTTGTAAATACGCCATAATATTATTTTATTTTATTATTTAGAAAGAAGAACAATGGCCTGTAGTTTATAAGCAGAATAAAGAACGTTGTGCTAGATGAGCTCACGATACCAAATCTGCTATGATCGGTGATATGAGCAATCATTAATTCTTTCCACAACCCACCTTGCATTCTGTTTCCCGTTTCTTCATTCCCGTTACCTTTCAAGCACATGTAATCTGCTTTGGCAGGACCCATCAGACCCGGCGCGGCCTCCAGACGACATCCTGGACTTGGACAGTGATGGTAGACGAGAAACACTTCCTGTGAGGTCAACTGTCTGGATGTGCAACTGTTGTTGCTATGTTCATGTTCATTTGACGTGTGAACACAGTCTTTACATGTGCTGTCACATGTGAACTCCGCCCAGGTGATGATGGCGGGTTGGCAGCTTATCTCTGTGGAGGCCATTTTGCTCTTCGAGGTGACTGCTGATGTGATTGTCAGTCGGACAAAATAATTCACTTGTAAAAATTGTTGAGTTCAATATTTTGTTTGTCGTCCTTACGCACACACGATATACCTCTGCACGTACAGATGCAAGTACGAAAACAAGCAAGCAAGCAAACAAACAAACAAACAAACAAACAAACAAACAAACAAACAAACAAACAAACAAACAAACAAACAAACAAACAAACAGCATTTTCACAAGTACAAGTCGACACAACCTCAAGACGATTGATTCACAAGTTCAAAGTTGACCACTTACCACTGTCCACAACCAGCAGCAGGAGCACGACGACAGTCGACATCATGACGGCGATGTCTCAAGACAAAACCAACTGAATATTCTGCTGCCACGTAACCCATGTAACAGTGTTACGGTGTAACGTGACTGACGTAAGTTTCACGTTCCCTGTTGATAAGCCTTCGCACACAACATAACAACTAATAAACAAGCAGATATTCAGGAGAGAGGTGCAGGGAGTACTGTGTGATGTTAGGTTCCTCGTCAAAGCAACATCATGACAATAACATATTGTCGCGTTTATCTTCCCGTGTGAAAGTCAAGAGAATCCCGAAGCTTTTGTGAAAAACTTGATTGTGTTTGCCGCTTGTTATTGTCTCAACCTTGTTCCTCATCCTACACTAACATCTAGGTGTTGTTGACTTTGCTTGGCTGACCTACTCATACCTTATGGAACTTTCAGCTTCCTTACATTATGTACGAATATAGGAGCCCATCCTAATAACTCTTTCGGTTAGTTAAATATATAGATATGGTTATGCATGTATTGCTAGATATTATTATTGAATATATTAAAATTTGTATAAGTTTGTCAACCATCTGTCCCCACCCTCCCTGCTTCTCTCGCTTTTTTTTCCCTTTCTCTAGATGTTGAATCCTATTTTAGGAGGAAGTACAAATGCCGTTGACGACATGTTGACATCAGGGTGTGTATGCAATCTAAACAGGAAAGCTTTTTTAAATACAGTTCTCTCTGTTTCGTTTTTCTTCAGATCCTGCTGTCCCCAATAGTCACCCCAGCCCCTGTCACGTGTACACTTGCAACGTGCACACACACACACAGGTTTGACAGGGAGTGGAGAGTGAGTCCTTCATTAAGATGGCGGCAATAGGTGTGTTGGACTTTGTATCTACAGGAAGGATTTCTTGTGTTGTCATGAGACTAATGAATCACTTATTAAGGTAATGAAATTTTTGCAACATCCCAAACAGCCTTGGCCAATAACTGAAACTTTTTTATTGAAAAGATATAATTTGAATAGGAGTGCAATAAAACATCTATAAAAGTTAAAGACTTGGATATATTTATTTATGAACATCTCAATAATTTGAACAAGTATAGTTCAAAAGATGAAAAAAATAGAAATATAATTAGCAATAATATAAGCAGATATTAGATGTATTGAGGAAATCATATGCTGACTTTTTTAAAATCAAAAAATATTCTTTCTCTCTTTTTTTCCCTTTTTCCTGTTCCTTATCATCTGCTGCTCTCTTCTTATATTTATGCAAAAATGTATTAAAGAATTCTCGAAAACACAGCAAATGACAGAAAACTATTGTTTTTATTATCAACATGTTAATTGTGTCATATAGCAAAAATAAAAAAAATATAAATTCTGGGGAACGTTTCAAAATCAGGTGGACGTAGCTGTTTCTTAAATAATTTTTTTTTTCGTCGAGAAATACGCAGAAGCAGACAATCTGCAATTTCTGTAAACAGTTTTGCAAGTTCCATGAAATCATCAAACATCCCTCACTGCAACAGCAACAGAGAAAATCCAATAATAATCAGTGGCAAACTATCTTAAACCGCATGTTTTTTTTTCTTGGTCGTGGAGAGGGTGTTGAAAAGATGGTCTGGACTGGTTTTCATGATTTTAGCATTTCTAGAAAATAAGTGGCGACCCATTGTTAATTCCAGAATAGATAGAGAGACAGAAACGATGACATTGGTATTATTATTACTAAACCTCTCCTGTCTCTTTGTTGTTGATGACACAAACACAATGTTCATTAAAATTAACACCACCACTGAACAAAGCACTGAAAGGAGATGTTTTACTCAAAAACCAAATTTTTTTTCACGTTTATCCGCATCCACTGTTTTAACCATGCACTCACATGCACACACAGTCGTACACACTCATGTACAAGAAATTCTTAGACACGCACACAAATACACATTTTTTTTTTTTTTGAAAATTGTGGAGAATATATACAGTTAAATAGTGTGAACTTTCCATTCTCCACGCCTTGTCCAAAGTGTTTGAAAAGATTGAGTCCAACTTCTAAATCCCTTCTGCAGCCACAATATTAATCTACTTAAACAATTTCAGCTTGATTTCCTTCAACCATTTCAGCCACAATGCACTGGAACCAGTTCAGTCAGCAGATCGCAAGAATAATTCAACTGTTGTAGAAACAATGTGTGAATGTTATAAACACATTTGTAAGGACTAGTGAAATTTCTCTCTCTCTCTCTCTCTCTCTCTCTCTTTCTCCGACTTGTCAGTACCTTCGACCTGTGTCATCGATTCAGAGCTAACTGTCTTTGCGGCAGTCCAGATAGAGAGAATTATCTGGCTTCGTCCTTCGTCTGAAAGATAAGCAAAAAAATATATATATATACATTTGAAGTTTGTATTTACAGTGTTCATGTGCTCGTGTGTGTGTTCCACAAACAGAAATTAAAAATAATGTCCCACCAAAGCATCACTTATTATTCCTCACTCACTCAGACTTTCTGTCTGCACGCGGCACGTTGACGTAGCCATGTTCTGTGGCTGGCGATGGAGTCTCGGGATCGACAGGGAGCCTCGGGATAGGAGTCACATACTCCTGAGGGTCGTCAACCTCCGTGTAGTAGTCATCATCAGTACTTGTGTTGTGAGAGGCATTGTCCACACAGTTTGCATCATTCTCTTCTTTGTCTTCGATCCATGGAGACTCTTGGCTACCGATAAAGTGTTTATTTGATCATTAAATACTGGGCTGTTGCTATCTACTAAGTTTGTGATTCGGAAATCATTATACATTAATCCCCCACTGTGTTTATCATAGTAAGAAGTCAGGGAAGGCGTTAAGAAATTATTTTGTTAATAAAAAGTAACCAAAGATATAAAAATTTTCATTTCAAGAAAAGGGACATCGACAGACAGCTAGACGGACAGAACGGAAAACATCTTCCTATATAACAAATTTGGACTAGCTTGTATCTGTAAACTGTGTACAAAATTTTTGGGTTCGACCACTTTTTCTTTCTCCTCCAGCATCTCTGCAAGTTTGAAGACTCACCTGGATGTTATACCTGGAGTCAGTTGATTAACGTACGGGTGTGTGGACTCCATAGTTAGACACTTTGTCGGGATGAGGACATCAAAGTCTGCAGCCTTCTGTGTATTGATGGGAGGACAAGCTGTTCTCCTTTTCTCCATGGACAAGGTGTTGCGTACAGTAGGACCCTGCGAGGTGCTCATGAAAGTCGGGGCCATGGATTTCGTCTTTTGTGGGCGTTCTACCCTCGGACTGGAACAGTCGACACAAAATTTTTGTACACGTTTTCATCCTCCAACTTTGGCATAGTTATGTACCTGTCCGCTATCCCTTTGTTAAAATGCAAAGCCCTCCCAGACTGCGGACTTTAGAGATTGTGTAAATTTCTGGTGTATGAACTCGTTGGGAAATGGATCAATCAAAGAAATAGTCTTGTTTTTTTGTAACCCACCTGGAGGCTCTGTCTGGATCCGGCTGATTCTGGTACATTTGCCCTAGGCTCTTCGGCTTTTTCTTGACAACCATCCGATAGACCGATGGCGCCATTACAGATGAGGCTGCTGCACTCTGGGATTGCTCCTTGACCACATTCTGGAAGGTAACTCTCGTCTTCTGAGAACTCTCAACTCCAGGTACGGCCACTCCGACCTTGCTCAGTGTCCTATGCAGCTCAGGTACATAACTGAAATAAAAATGTCGAGATTCGGTTATAAACCATAACGCTTATCAAGATGTACAGATGTAAATGACCGTTAATATATTTCGTACACAGGGCTAAGAGGCGGGTCTGCCTCCAGATACACATGAATTTACCCTCTTTTCAAAAAATTTCTTTTCTAATTTTTTTGTTGCACGGGCTGCTGAAGAAAATCTAAAAACGAGCAAAATTATTTACAGTGTTTTGACATGTTTATGATTGATATGAAAAATATATCAGACAACCCACTTAGCGAAAGAGCAGGGCGAGATTCTAAGTACTAGTATGACGTAGGCTCAGCTCACCTGGATTTCGTGGAGGGAAGCTCTAGTTTCTGACGAGGGAGGGTCAGAGACTTTGTCCTAGTGACATCGAGTTGTCCAGACATTTTGCGAGAAGGCAAGCAAGGCGGTGGACTGCTCATGTCAGTGTACAGAAAGTCATCCATGCGTCTCTTTAGTGAATGATCTACAGAGGGTGTGATTGGAGCTACTGCCTCTGTAGAATTTGGTGCTTCAGAAAAGTGTCTAGAAAAGTAATGTGTACTATACATAATATGTAGATGAATTTTTTTTTACTACAAAATATAACAGCGTTAAAATATGTGTCAATGTATTGCGATACTTAGGAGACATACCAAAATCAAACACACAAACACATGAGAGATACTGCTGTGGGCAAAGAGAAAAAGACGCTGATGTGTAGATTAATGTACCAAAAGGACAAGGTAAATTTTCAAGTCACCTGGAGGTCGTGGCTAAGGCTTCTTGGTTTTTTTGAGTCATGTCACGGGACCGAGTCCTGTTATTAGTGCTCTCGGACATTCGGCGTGAGGGGGGCAAACATGGAGGTCGATTTTCAACTTCTGTATAGAGGAAATCGTTTGGAGAACTCTCGACATCAATTCTGGGAGCGTCAACTTTGTCTTGTGGCACCTCCAGGATGTACCTGCTGGAGGAGAGCGATTCAATCTTTTGCCTCAGTTTCATCTGGCACTCCCAAAATTTATTCTCAAGCATTAAAGATAATTGCTTGCATAATTGTAATCATGAGTCATTCTAAACATTGTAAATAGGCACATTAGAATATTTGAATAGTTGTGGAACATATTTACAGGGTTCTCATATGAAACATTGACCATAGTAATATATTCGACGATATGTATCCGATTTAACTGATGTTTCCAAAGTGTTCAATCATGACACCCAGCATCTACAGCTTTTCTGCTCATATTTTAAATAGAGACAAAAATCACGGCGTCCAAGAGTTTGATCTTGACACCAAGCATCTTACTACCTGGAAGGTGGGGAGGTACTCTGCGGATGCCGCTGGCTGGAGGCCGAGCTCGAGGACAACACCCTGAAACACACTCACATGCTCATACGGCACGTCCCTGACCTTAGTGCAAGGAAGAGAGCACGATACTGATTGGCTAGAAGACACGAGCGAATCAGCCATTGGCTGGCTAGGTGGCTACTAGCTAAGGTGACGTAGCGGGCAGCTAGGAAGCATAGACTGCTCTAAAGTGTGTAAGCGGTAGTTACAAACAGCGGACAGACCGACTGACAGACAGACAAACAGGGAGATGGAACAACAAAGGCGGGAGAGAGAGAGAGGGACGGAGAGAGAGACTTAACCAGATAAAAAGTTCTACACGACTAAAAGGAAATGAGATGTGGCAGTGGTTTATTTACATGCGGCAGTCGTCAGCATCGATGTAGGAGTTGATGTTGGCAGAGGTCGCCCCCGATCGGGCTCCTGTTGCCGCCATGTTTATCACTACCTCGTCTGACCGTCCCGTCTCCTCCTGATGCTTTGTCTTTCGTCTGTCAACAGACGAGAACTCTGTCATAATGTTTAAGTAGATACGTGCATGCATATTTTATTGACCTACCTCCCCACCTACATCTATACCCACATAAATACGAACTCAAACGTACACAGAAAGAAGATGAAGGCAGAAGGAATAGAAAATAAAGGAAAGCATGAAGAAAGAAAGTAACAGAAACTTTTCTCTGACATCATTCGACATTGACGCCATTTTACGACGTTATTTGTTAGTGACACAATTTGACTGTGACGCCATTTCCGATGCCATTAGACAGTGACGCTATATTTTGACGTCACATGACGATGATGTCAGTTTCTGACGCCATTTGACAATGTACTGCTACATATACAAAGGCAAGAGTCAACATTTTCTTGCTCACCTGTGTTTGTATCTCACCTTTGACTCAGTCCGTACGCTAACCCAGCGACAGCCAGCAGAAGACTGAGGGCAACGACATTGTAGAGCACCAACAGCTGGAAATCTCTTGTTTGACCTCCGCCCTTTTCTTCAAAGTACATGAAAAACGTAAGCTAGAGGTTTTACTATACTCCAAAAGTCCCTTAAGAGACAGCAACTTCTCAAATTAACAAAGAATTCTTTTTTTTTCAATTTCTATTTACTTCGAAAGTGAGGTAGCACCAGTTCCATTAACCGTCTCAACTCACCTGTCTCCTTGTTTGTCGCCGCAGTTTCGTTAGCAGAGGTACAAGGGACAGCCAGTCCACCTCTATCTGTATCGGCAGAGGACCAATTAGAAAAAATAACAGGCATTTGTAAGACACACTCCTGTGTACGCAACCCTTGCATCCGTTAAAGATGTTGGTTGAATTACTATTACCAGTGACAATGACTATTATACATTTTAGACATTGCGTTGACTGTCTATTGGCACCAAGCAATCTCATCGGATGACGTGCAATCACTATGGCGGTTTTTTTTTTTTTAAAGAACTAGGAAATTATTTCCACCTCCTCTTACAAACCAGTACAGAGCTAGGAAATGTAGCGTTGGGTGGGATGTACTACTTTCTAAAAATCCCCAGCTCCTACGTGTATGAGTGAGGTTATTGTATCATTGTTGTCCGGTGTATGAGAACTTCCTCTTCCTTTCGCTTCAAACATGAAAGAAACGCGTACAAAGAGAAATATTGTAAAATATAAAGAATACCCTTGAAAACCGGTTTTTAATTTGCGAGTATGAGGATGATTATAAAGACTGGCGACTTTATCGTCTGTATTGTTAATCTTCCTCGTATTGTTTCTGTCGAGTCGTCGCCTGTCTGTTCCTTAAACGAATTCTAGAACAGAATTTTCCTGCGTTCAGATGACTACAAAGGAGCACAGTATTGAGGAAACCATCACAGTTTGATAGTTCATGTATAAAGCTGTATTTCCGTTAAAATTTGTATCATCAACACCACCAACACCTAGCCACCACCACCACTACTAAGTGGGTAGTTAAAAAGTAAAACCAAGTCAATATCTGTATTTTCCTTTGTAAATATATTTTAAGATTTGTTGAGTATTCTGTGTTGAAATGAAAAACTTTGCTGCTTCGTGTATTTGTACTCGAAGATTTAAAGGTCTAGTGAAGTAGAGTTTGTTTTTCTAAAAAATGAGTAATCTTCAGCGCAAGATGCTATTTCCCCAAACCCAGTGATTACCTACCTTTTGTCGAGTTTAACACATATAAACATCTATACTCGCAGGCAAAGGTCCATATAATGACGTCACCTTTGTACACAAACTCTATCTTATGCGTAGTCAAAGCTCTGCAACTGGCTGAGGCCTTTCGATATAAACTATCCATGAGGAGGATTTAATGCCTGTGTCTCGAGGACAGAAGAAGTATGCGAACCCAGATTTGAGAAAACATAATCTTGCAGTTTACCTTTACAAAGAGACAGGATAGTCATGTTTACCTTCACAAAGAGACAGGATCATCAACACAGGCAGTAAAAATCCACTGACGCCACCTCTGCACTCCATGACAGGCCTGAAGTCGCCTCAGCAGCCGAAATACTGTGAACTGTGAAGCAGATGCTCCATCAACAACATCCAGTCTTGATGCAGTCAGCGATGCACACAGCCAGAGCACAACCTTCCTCAGTCATCTTCCTCGTTAGACGAGGTGACGGTTACCCGGTGACGTCACACTAGGTTGCAGTGACCAACGGCAAATACGAATCAACGGTTATCTTCAGCAAGTGTGCTCGTTACAAAAGTTACAACTGACAATTTATTTGAGGTTGAGCGGCTAGGTGACGGAGCCATGGATTGTACAAACGCGGAGTGCCGACATTTTCTTTCTTATCCCCCTCCCCCCTCCCAAAAAACCCCAAAACAACAACAAACAAAACAAACAAAAACAAACAACAAACACAAAAAGACCTGCACTTTTTTTTGAAAAGATTGTTATAAAATAATAAGACCTAAACTAAACTTAAAGCTCTGGGTTCTGTCGTACTTTACATAACATGTGGACCAACATACTGACCACAGAGCCAGCGCAGGTTGGTATTACTAAACATTACTTTTATTCCTCTCTGTTTTTCAGTGTCAAAAAAGAGATGTTATAAAATGTCGCCAGTCAAAAATGACCCGCGGAAATCGCTCTTTGTTGGTTTCGGATTAACAACTATATGATGTCGATGATAAGGAGGAAATTGTGAAGAGAGTTTTCAATTTCCCCCTGAATTCACTATTGTCTCTATTTTTAGATCTGTTATTTCCATGGGCATTTCTAAAAAATACTTGCAATTGAGGAAGTCAAGATTTACCAGTAAATTGCTTTTAGTGATAGATGGCTATCAGCACCAAAAACAAAAAAACAAAAAAAACAAACAAAAGGAAATACTCAAAGTATAATAAATCAAGGAAATAATTTGCAACCAATGTGAAATATGACACCCGGGGATAATTTCTGAAAATGCGATGAAAATATATAGAAATATGAATCTTGGGCTAATCAATTCAATTATTTTTTCTTTCAAACAGTGGACACAATTGGAAGTAAAGAACTGAACGAAGATAGGAAAAGACCACGGTTGGGAGAGAAATGAGAAAGAAGAGAGAGAGAAGAAAAGAAAGAAAGTGTCAAAAAAAAAAAAAAGGAAGAGTCATAAAAAATGAGTGTCTGCATTTAAGAATGAAGAACCCTCAATCATTAGCATTTAATCTCCAGCTCTTGTCAAAGGAAAGGTTAATTAGTCTAGGCGCATTCATCTCCTCTTTCGTGTGAATGTCACGCAAGGGAGACAAGTGTGCAGTCTTTCACTTAACACGTGGATTAAGTCCCTTTAACCAACGTCTCACCGTAAATAAACATTCCGTAAGAGCAGTTTTCCTGGTTACTCTAAACACAAACATTTTCTGTCTATAAAAGGAAAAATAGTCAAGAATGAAATAAGGGAAACGTTTTTCAGAGGGTTGAAGGTGCACATCAACTGATCAAGATATTTTGGGAAACAATCGCTTAAATAACGGACAGTGCACCTGGAGTAGTACTAATTATGAGGGTGTCAATAATCAAGTCATAATTAGCAGTAATGAATTTGTAGTTAGAAGTATTGGTTATTGTTGTGAATGAAGAAGTTAAGATCAATAACGAAAACAACAGAAGATGAAAAGAAATATTGGCGAAAGATGTGCGGGAAATGAAACCTCAATCTACTTTCTTGTTTTTTCTCAAGTAGAAAGAGACACTTCAAAGGGTTAAGGCACAAAGCAGTCAGGAACACGATGTAAACATCGGGTCAGAAATGATCAGACCTTCAGGATAAGACAAGAACTCGAGATGAAGTGAACGCGTTTGACCCCAGACCAGTCCGCCATCCCCAGGCCTTCTCGCCTCCCGAAAACAAAATAAACAAGCGATCGCATCTTTCTTCCCCACACTAGGTAAACAGGATCGAGTTTGTGTGTTTACAATCTGGCCAGCTGCTCAACCTTTTTCGTCCAATCTCCTTCGTATCTGTTCGCTTTACCATTGTCTTGTATACTTTACTTGTTTCTGTGGTGATGCTCCGCCTGACTACCAGAGCGTGACCCCGCAGTTGTCGTCACCGGCAGCTTTGTCGGGAATATCAAAAGAAACTATTATTGACATCAAGGCACGGAGTACAGCACTCCTAGCAGCCCACGCTACCGGCGCCAATCGAAAGGACAGACCTTTATGTTTTGTATATTTATAAAGAACACAGAGTTTGCCGTTGAAGGGTGAACTGGTACAGAAGCAGATCATTGAACGGACTGAGGGTTGTCTTGAAAGAAGAGAGATGAGAGACGGAAGATAGAGAGAGAAACAATGAAGAAAGTGGTAGAAACACCATAAACAAAATTAAATGTGAATAGAAGGAAAGAATCATGAGAAAGGAGAAAGTTTGTGTAACTTTTAGGTCAAGTGCGAATCGCTGTTGTCAAAGAATGTAATATTTTGTAGGTGGTCTTAGTTATTTGTGAGGCTTAATAGATTAGTCAGACTAGACTTATTCCGCACTGATTTGAACTCCAAAGCCACCATACAATAGAGATAGAAGTAGTAACATTTTCCTGTACTATGTCTTGTACTGGTGCGACATTAGTACGCTTGACCCGAAATGACCCGATTAGACCGAGTTTTAATGTAAGGAGACCCTTGTGTTTAGCCCTCGACTATGAACCAGACTGCCGACTGTTCGAGTCTCGACGAGCAGAATACTATTCTCTGTCCACCGGAAGCTCATGTACAAGATTTATCCGACAATGGCCAAAGGAAATGCCTCTACATTTAGTGTCCTAGACAAGTTGAACCACTTACAGATAATTGCCGCCGGACTAAAGAACTTTTATCAGCACCATGTTATTTTAATCCAGCCGATTGAGAAAATGCTGGTGTCTGGGTTGGATTAGGTGAACTGAGTGTACGACGGGTTAATAAATGGATATTTCTAACATCTTTTGATTAATTTTTTCTGGCAGCTGGGGCTACAACGGTTGTTGTACTTCCTGTCCCGTTGCGACATTTTATTTTAGCATTTAGTCTGCTTAGCTTCTTTACTTGTTATCTTTTTATTCTCAGTTTCCTGTGATGTACAAAAATCTCCTTTTTCTATTTTCTGAATCATCCTTCCCATTGTCTGACCAATCGTATGCAATTAGATTGGTTTAAAAAAAGCAGAAAGAAGAAACAACAAACAAATGACAAGAAACAGGAAGGACAGAAAAGACACAAAGGACATGAAAGAAAAAATTCTTCAATTTAAAGAAAAGCTGACACTTGAAGACTGTATTTGATTCACACAGAGTGCAACAAAACCAGGAGAAAAGCACTGAGTAAATCGTCCGCACCTAACTCAGATGTTATTTATGCTCCATTCCAGTCCGCCGAGGTACAATGTGATCAGGTCTGGAGACTGCAAACATTGGCGGCACCGGCCCTGTGTCTGTCTACTGTCTGCACTCGCCACTACAAGTTTGGGACCACCGCTCATCTAACTGATCTCCACACACTTGGAAATATTTACGAGTTACAGAAGGACGCCTTGTCCTCTTGGGAACCAGCAATCTCGAAAAACACAAGAAATCAGCCTTCACTAAACGAGTTTCATTCCTAAAGACTTTCTATTACCAAAAGGGAATTTTCTTTTACCTGAATATGTTTTAGAGAAGTATGTCATATTAAATACTCCTAGTGGTCCGATTTTGACCATGTGTACACATTTGTTGAATTCTATACTATATACCTCCTTATCAGATTTGAGGACAATTTTAAACATACTTTAACATTATAGAACATAAGTATTAAAGGATGCGTCTTTCTGGTAACAGTTATGTGTTTGAAAATATAAAACTCGGTTAAGAGTTATGTCTGAAATGTTTGCGGTGGTATTATTTCCGCTGACGATTTCGCTGCAGGACTTCTTGTTTTATCATATTCAGAGGGAAGTAATGGCGGTTTTACGTTGACTTGATTCGCAGAGACGGATAAAAACCTCGAAATTGAGTTACGGCGACCGATAAGCCTCTCCGGCTGATTAGGAGACGTTGCTGAGTACGTGGCGCAGACGTGATAGGTACGTAGTCAACGTCGGCTGCTTTCACTTCGCAAAAGAGCACGCCAGGGGAGCTCACTCTGTATCGCAGTCTCCCAGCCAGTGTAGCATTCATTTCAGTGAATCGTGGCATCGTGATCTCACCCCACGAGCTACAATTTCACTTGAACTGTCAGGCTGCTGACAACGTGAACACACTTGCAACAAAACTCTCACATTTGGAATCGCCTTTCCTTGCAAGGTTTCGCCATTTCAACAATTGCTTCGATCACGTTTTTAAAAGCTTTTATTGTCTGTCCGTCTGAATGAACGGATGTCCTCCAGTTGTCTGCCCATGTTGTGTTATTAGATTTCGTGTTTTTTTCTCTCTATCCAGTCCTAAAAAAAGTATTCATTTTTAAAGTATTTTTATTTCTTGTTACACAGTAAACGTAAAGCGAAAACTATCATTTTGAAAAACAAAAAAAAAAATTTTTTCAAGCTTATTTCATAACTGTTTAAGTGCACATGGATTTGTATGTGTCAATATTAAGTCGTGTCTAGCTTATGTCGACAAAGAGAGATATGAAGACAGTAGTATACACTTTGTAAGGTGCTTACAAACTTTAAAAAGTGAAATAAAATTGATGCTGCTTGAGATACACGTATATCGGCTTGGGTACGATTATGAGTAAAGTTTCTATGGTAAGGCGCTTATCTTTCTTTCTTTTTTTTTTTTCTTTCTCTCTCTATGCCTTTTTTGCCCGCATACCCTCCCCGGTTGATTTAGAATGTATTCTGTTTCTTGGAAGTACATGCTTTTGATATCTGAAGACTGGTTTGAGTTGATAATTGGTATAGGTAATCTGGCTAAGACTCAGAGGATATTCTGAACAAAAGAACTTCAGAATGTGAGACAGGACAAGACTTAGGATATTTTAGTTCTCAAACATGAAGGAGCTTAACATTTCAAAGAAGAAACATGGTTGGATGGAAGGAAGAAACGTGTGCACACGACTACAAAAAGTATTCTTGCAGAGCACGTACAGTGCACGTGAACCTGGGCGTCGCAACTCCCTCTCCCTCTCCATCCCTCCCTCCCATCGTCTTCACAAGAAGAGACGGACAGACCCTCGGCAAAGACGAGAAAGTGCGAAGTCTTCGCCGCAATGTCACCACGCGCCAGCATCAGCAGCTTTCTCCTGGTCCTTGGCTTCTCGTGGATGCCCCTTAGAGATAAATAAGCCTGGAGATCGCCGCCGATTTGCCATCTCGCGTCTGGAATTACCACTGGGAAGAGAAATCACGGCATCATCACGCGCCTAACGAGATCTGGCGAAGCATCTGGTTAACTTAAAGATGGCTCCCCGTCCATGGGAAGTGTGCGAGAAAGGCGGGATGCCAGCAAGTCTCTTCAAACTGCACAACCGCATACAAGTCACAATCATGTCTAATTATTCCATCTTCAGAACTGAAGACAACTAAGTTCAAACCTACAAAAATATATTTGAGATTAACATGAACAATATCAGAACAAGGCTCCTTTGTTTTCACCACATAACAGAACACAATCTGAATGAACTGCAAGTGGCAGAGCACAACTATTCTGCCTCGTTTTCCTTTGCAGATAAATCATCACCATAATCCAAAAGGTGGATGAAGGAATTTCCATCAGAAAAACCCTTTTTTCCCTTCTTTCTCTCTTTTTCTATCTCTCGTTTACATGCAGTGAAAATGATAGCCACCTTCTGATCCACTGGTACACTTCGCATTTCTAAGGTCAGTTTTGAAGTAAATTAAAGATTTTTCTTGAAATCCTTTACATCGTTTTAACTTACATCCTCTCGGAAAAGTTCGCCTGAGAAATTTCTTAATCTGCACTGCAAAAGCAGGATATATTTTTAAGGATTGTTTGACAATAAAAAGCTGGCTTTCTAATACAGTGGATGGATTGTGCATGATAGAGATCCCATTCTTCCTGCGATTAAAGGATTTTTGTTCTATGTGAGTGCGTGCGAGAGTGCGAGAGAGAGTGCGAGCGAGAGTGGGTAAATGCTTGCATATCTTTTGCTGGAAGTATTTGTACCAAATCTTTCTGTCTATCTTTGTCCTATTCCTATCTATCCTACTCATTATTCTATTTCTCTTTTAATGTCTGCTTTCCACCTGGACTTTCCAATTTTGCCTCTTCAACCACGAACTGTGCTTAATATTTTTTTTAAAGATCAATTCAACTCACTCACTCACTTAATTCAGCGAAAAAAGAATGTTACAGGTTGTTTCAGAATTAATTTGATTGTTGTCCTCTTCAGCCTCAAAACAAACAGTTGTTATTCTTTAGTCACATGTTCGCCGTTTGACTCTCACGTTCTCCCTCGACCTTTTACAATAATGTCAGGTAAATGGTAAAGCTATAACATTAAATCTCATTTCAATATTTTCTGTTAACCTTTTCCTTCGTTTAAAAGAAATCCAGCCATAAAACACGATATGAACGTCATGGGTCCGAGAGGACTTTAATGTTCAAAACAAACTTCTAAAGTAATTCCAGCAAACGATTTGGTGAGAAAACTAATTACCGATCTCGAAGTTTTTAACAGAATTAAACACAAAACTGTTCTGACTTTTTTCAAAGACACAAGACAATCAGCCGACTACCTACACTACTACAGACTTGTTTGTTTATGTCAGTCACGTGACATGTTCTTGGATACTTACCCCGTGGGTTAATTGCTGATTAGAGTCTATTTATACTCACGATGTTTTTACTGCACTTGTAGTTTTGTCCCCGGGGTAGCGGCGAGGTAGGTGGGGCATTGCTTTTGTGGTCAGCAGGTATGGAGGGATGGCGGGCGTTTGTAATCGAATCTTTGTCTCGTTCCACTCTGCTCCGCTCCCCGAGCACAAGTTACTGTAATTAACTGGCAGCATACTGTCCTGGGGGCAAGCGGCCTCCAGCACCGGGGCCAGCAAATAATCTAATCATTTACAGAATCGTTGCGTCCTTTCTACATGCCGACAACTCCCCTCCCCACTTCAAAAAAAAAAAAAAAAAATACGAAACAGGAGAGAAGGAGAGAGAGAGAGACGGACTGACAGGAGCACATGAAAGCAGGTTGGGTGAATCTCCGCTCATTAATCTCATACAATCCCTTCACATTTTTGTTTTCTTTATTTTTTTTTCCAGTTCCTAAAGCTTAAATTGGGAAACGGTTATCATGTCACCAGGCTGTCGTTAGCTCAGCCTAACAAGGGAAACTAATTTCGTTTGACACTACAGACAAGCCCTGTGCTCGCTTCTCTGTTCCCTACTCATGGGTAGTCGGGGTGCACAACGATGTCTTTACTTTCAACTAACGGCTGGTATTGTCTGTTAACCACGTTAGCTGGTTACCTCAAAGCTACAGAACCAAACATTTACAGAAGACATAGAGTCGAAGAAGGTAGCTTCCAGGAAAGAGGATCAGGATCTGAAGCCGAAACACGAATTACATGGAAAAGGTCAATTCGCATAATAGTCCTTACTTACACACACACACACACACAAACACACACAAACGAACAAAACAAACAAACAAATCAAAAGAAGAAAGTAAAAAGGAAAAAAAAACCGAAAAGAATTTAAAAAAAAATAGGAAGAAATGAAAGAAAGAGAGGAAACTTTGATTCCCTTACTTTTCAAGCACTTCGCCAGCATTCTGACTTACAGAAAAAAAAGAGCTTGCCTGTAATAATGTAAGATGTACGATCGTGTACAATTTTAATGACCTTTGATAGCTTCTTTCTTCAAACCTCTTTTGTTGTGCACACCCAGCTGCACCCAAACAAATCATGGTCCACTTCGCGACACGTTTGACCACTTAGACTATAAAAATAATGGCGGTAGTTTGGAAAGGAGCGCCCTCTAATCGTCTCAAAAACAGAGAGAGAGAAAAAAGAAAGACCCCCATAAAGAAAATGTCAAAGCTAAAAGTTTCTTTGTCTTGACCAGGGGAGGCGAGAAGTTCGTAGCATCACGTGGTTTACGGCTGCTGATGGCGAGGTTGCCATGACGGGTGTGTCCACTCGCCGAGCCATTTGCCACTTTTTTCCTCTGTCTTCCACCAAACGTCTCGCGCGGATCAACACTGGCTGATATAATTGTCGGCGCCAACCAAACTGAGAGACTCCCGTAAACTTGCTTTACGATCTCTGCGAGTGACATGCATGGAAAGTGCTGGATGCTTTTTTGGTAAGGCGGTAATAGGGCATCGGTGACAAAAGTAATCGGGGGATCATAGAAAGAAAGGGGGGGGGGATACCCCGCTTTCCTCCCTCTTCTCCTCCCCTCCTTGTCCTTCTGATCGATGGCCGCAGTCTGGGTGTTTATCGTCGAACTTGTCGGGTGGTGGTGGTGGGGTGGGAGAGTAAGGGGTAGGGAACCAGACTCCCGTCTCGAGGGACTCATTGCGTTAAGCTTTATCTAACAACACCCCGTTGTTCGCGGCACGCATTACCGCCCCTGAGCAGCCAGGAGGCGCTGTTGCCTGTTTCCGGGTCAGGATTACGCCATGGATACGAGGTCAGAGTAAAGTCTGTATAGCCACATCAGTGCTTTGCGCAATGGCAAGAATT
Organism: Pomacea canaliculata; assembly: GCF_003073045.1. Taxonomy (NCBI): domain Eukaryota; kingdom Metazoa; phylum Mollusca; class Gastropoda; order Architaenioglossa; family Ampullariidae; genus Pomacea; species Pomacea canaliculata. The sequence goes on from NC_037595.1 coordinate 28,919,084, forward strand.
CTCTCAAGCACCTCAAACTCTGCTCGTAAATATGTATTAAAAATAGTTGGTGGCTTCAAACAGAAGAAAATGTTTCAAAGAAGCGAAGGTCCATTCTTTGAAATGTCTGCAGCTCTGAGTATGTACAAGACCTGGATCGTCCAGTGAAAAGCTTCTGACATCCCCCAGAGTGAACCCGAAAGACATAGACCAACGATTATTCGCTTTTCTCCTCCAATTGTCTGGAACACTCTGCCAATCGAGTTCAAAGATGCTGGACTTCTTGAAGTCGCTCAAATCACAAATTCAACCTACCTTTACCTTCTCACCTTTGACTAACACGACATTACCGTCCTACTCTGATGCTTAAGTTATTGTAGAACACTTCGTGCAAGTGGTTTTTCTTTAGTGTGGCAGTGTTGATATGTTTTGGCCTATATACATGCATACTATCTACATTTTGTATTTATTTTCCTAGCTGTAACACGCCCTGAAACGTTTTAGAGAGCAAGTATTATAAGAGCCACTTTGTTGTTGTTATTATTATTATTGATCGACTAAAGCTGTTGATGATTATCTAAATGCTTGAATGGACTTGTTTATACAGTATGGCTGTTTTTTTTATTCATTTGTTTTTAGACTGAATAGTTTCTCTTGTTACATCGAACACAATATTTTTTACCTGTACTTTCTGGGAATGACTTAAGTGTCACCGCACAGGAAAAAAAATGGCAAATGTCTACTAATGGAGAATCCGAGATTTTCGATGGCGTATGCGTCAATGCCACTTCACAAAATAAAGTCAGTGGAGCTGCCACTTTTCTAGCAAATGCCGGCAACAGTGTCGTATGCAGTATCCTGCTGTGTCCAGGGTCATATTCAAACGAGGCTTGCCTGCCCAACAAGGCGTCCTCCGATTTCAGTTGACAAATAGCACAGAAACTGAACCTACTCAACATAAAAGCTCACAGAGAGACAGAGAGAGAGGTAGAGAGAGAGAAAGGGAGGGAGAGACTGTTTTTCAGTTTCTTTTATTGCGAATAGGGTTATTAAAAATATGATGACAACCAGATAAAGAAAGATGGGGGGATAAATAAAGGGTGAAGAGAGGGAGAGAGATGGTTTGTGTCCAGTGGTGGAACCATGAGACCATCATGACGAGCGGTGACTTTACTGAGGGTCCACATCTCGTGCGTCACGGCCCAGTGCCTCGTAACGCCAGACGAAGAACGCGAGGTCCGTGTCACGAGGCGCGCGCTGCGGAACACGTTCCGGTCGAGTTTCCATGACAAGGGAGGCAACTGGGCTTGCCAGGTTCCGTTACTCCTGATGGCTGTTACGCTGATCGCCATTAGCCTGCGATGAGAATCGATGATGTATTTGCCAAGGTCTTAACTAAGCAATCCCACGCTCTTAATTTACAGTCTCGGGAAAGAGTTTTCAGGCATGTTTGTCTCAGTATGAATCGTGTGTGGATATTTCAGCTTCTGCGGAGTTTATACACATAAATTGTGATAAGACACACACACAAAAATCGCTGATGAAAGATCTGTATTCTAATTAATGATATAAATGAATCGTCTCCAAGGAAACAGAAGGTTTGGTTCTCATTTTATTACTAAACTTCCTCAACCCCACTAACATCTCCAGAGATGAAGAAAAGGCGATGCTAATAATAATAATAGCAACAACAACAACCACATAGAGCCAAATTAATCATGGCTGCCATATTTAATTACTTCTTTTCATTCTCATTTGATTCTCAGCTTCTCTTCTGAGCGGTCAACCTCTAACGAGGAGTTCACACCGAGTGGTCACTACCTCCTTCTCTCAAGAATCGAAGGTTAATTTTCCATCTGAGCTTTCATTTCCATGTCACACAATTCTGTTTTTGTCCCATAACACTGGAGTTATTTCTTGAGAATTTTCAATGTTATCCTTAAACCAAGAAGCTAAAATGAAATTGTCATAGGAATCGTTTATTACTAAAAAGATTTGATTATTCCTTTTATTGCAGTGTTGCAGTAAATTAGCTTTTAAAGAGTAGATTGTGATTGTAATCAACTATTTCTTTTCGTCATTCCGACAGGGGATAATGCATTGCCCTAAAGCACCTCATTATTAGTAGCACTGCTATTAACTTATTTCCTTATTGCTCTGAAAGTATGGTGTTGTCTTCACTCTTAAATCCTTAACATTTTTCTGAAAGTATGATGTTTTCTGTCAAGGTATGATGTTCTTGCTATCAAAGTATAATGTCTTTGCTAACAACATTTGACACCTGTGTTATTTTGTCATCTATACCAGGAAGCAAACTTTCAAAGTTGTCTTGTCATTCCACTCTCTGATTGGATTCTGTTCTTATAATTAAGTTTTTCCACAAAATATTCAGCGATATAATTCTGTTTCACCGAATTTTGTTCTCCAACGTGCATATATTTGTTGCCACCAGCTACTGGCAAACAAAACAACTGGATAAGTAAACTTTGGACTTGCTGACTTCCTATAATAAAAGTAATTAATAACGAGTGCCTAGTCTCCAAACTTCTTCTGTCTGGAATTTTCTGTAGTAAAGACATCCATCGTTAATAATAAATCAAAGCAAGACTTCATCCTACTTATCCCCTGTCGTCTCCATTTCATCGACTGGTTTCGACTCAAAAATGGCGCAAGGATCAGAGGACTATGACAATGACATGTTTTCGATAAGCTGATGATCCTCTTTATAAAATGATTTATGAACGTGAAAAAGTGCGGATTTCTGATAAAAAGTAGAAGAAGGAAAGATTAAAACAAAGAAATGTGGGAATGTGGCTCTTCTGGTAAGGAACAAAACTGTCCAAGGCCCCAACAACACCAAGGAAGGTGGTAGGTTTTCTGGGGGCAGCCTGGTCTTAAGACTATCTCTACTGGTACTGTTAAAAATCTCAGTTGAATTCCAGAATAAAAATGTATCTGTGTATCACTTGTTACTTTTTTTCGCCTTAATGAACGAATTTCATGCTCAGCAGTCGCCACTCATCGCTTTTCTTACACCAATAGCGTATAATTGTATAATTTGTTCACGCATGTGTGTATGAGAGAGGCAGAGGGAGAAAGAAAAGAAAAAAACCATGTGAAATCCGGACATTCCTCATTTTTTAATCACCCTGGGAACAGCGGTTCTTTTCAAAGAATATGATGCTGGGAGTCTCCACTTGTCCACTAAAGTCCGCCCCATGTTTCCGCCAGAGGAGGTATGTCATAAGTACTACAGACAAATGTCTGGACTCTGTTCGCCTATTCCATCCTCCCCACACCCTTACTACCATCCCACCCACCCCACACACTTACAGTTCCCACATTCGTAACACATCCTACATCAAGACAGTAAGTAGCACAGTCGGTGGCAGAAGAGAGGAAGGGTTGAAGAAGGTGCTCTCGTACTTCAGACAGTATATCATCGTCTTGCTTACAGTGCAAGCCTCCGACGAGGACAACACTTTCTTGGTGAATGGCCTTTCACCGATTTCCACACGAAACTTGTCCTTTTCATGTCTGATCAAGATGTCGCCGGGGTGCTATCAGCGCATGCGTGGCTCAGTTGATAAGAAGTGGGAATGTGGGTACAGGAATGTACAACAAAATATTACTTTTATATTTCGATTCTGCACTTCATGATGTTTGGCCTGTTCTTCGTCACACCCAACATTTTTTATTAAACAAATCCTTCAGCTTTGCCGCGCTGAGATGAAAAAAAATATTCATCTCAAGGGGTTTATAAATTGCCCCAAAAGTGGGACACCAGCTTGAAGCTGGGGCAGGACAAAGAAACTCACCGAATTTCCCTGCCTTATACTGTGAACGCAGGCTCAGACAGACAACCTGCCAGCAGTCAGATCTTCGTGCTCTCCGTTGTTCCACGCTCCAGCGGTAAACAGAACCGAAACAAGAGACAAGGACAAGAAGAAAACTACAAAACAAACAAGCCCTATCAACAGGACGCCCCTGAACATTAAGTTGACCAAAGTCCTTGCCCACCAAAGGGCAAGATCGACCCACCCGCCGGTGTCCACAGAAAAACATTATAGGATAGCTCCACGAAACCTGCCGGCTGGCTGCCTGGCCGGGTCCTGCGCCGTATTACGGGGGTCGCTCAATCCCTTTGTCCAGGGGCTTATGTTCACAAACGGGGCGAAAAGGGGATATTTGAGCGAGCCGTTTAACGTTCGCCCTATTTGCAGACTGTGCCGTTTGGGACGATGGCGGAGTGGACTGATGTGCTTGGGGACGTGACTTGGCATGACCCCGACATCAAAGTCCTGTGAGCCTGGAAGAGCGCATGCTAATTGTGCAAAAGTGGTCGCCCCTGATTTCTCTTTATGGCTCTTTTGGCGGGAAGGCGGCAAGTCGCAAAGATCCATGTCGCGATGAGCTTCATGACCAGCTTCATGATGCAAGCCAGATCATGCAGAAAAATAATACTAAAAAAATGAGTAGGAGAATGAAAAAAAAAGTTTCCTCTGGTTTTTTTTTAACCTGTCCTGTAGTGAGAATGTGGTGATTGCGCTTCATCTCTACTTATGGAAGAGTGTGAGTGTTCCTGGTCTACAAGGATTTCTGATTGTTGCGAGACCTTAGAAGATACACATAGATATACATACGACAGTTTAGTAGTTTAGGACACAAAGACTAAAGATGGGGTTTAAAATATAAAGAGACTTATTAGGAACAGGAGAGAGATGGCATCTTACTTTATCATTTTAGGATTCAAAGATTGGAGACAAGTTTCAATTACATTAATGAACATGAGATACAGCATCCCACCACAACATCTTGTTTACATGTTCTGTGTTTCATGGGTAACCGTAAGTAACCTTTTCACTGAAGCCGTTGATATTTGATTTCACCACTTATCACATGTTGTGTTTTCGCCTGAAAGACAATACATCACAAAGAGCATACCACAACAAGTTTTGCAGTCCCCATGGAATCGTGAGATGTCCATTATTGATTGCATTGAAATGTTTATTGAACCCCGCAACAACTGTAACAACATTTTCTACTTATAAACACAACATAAAGTACCTCATATCTGTTACACCACAGGCGCACATTTCTTCTGTTTCAAAGGGGTGGGTGGTCGGGTGAGTGATAAACATATCACACAATAAACTGGCTATGTGGCGAATCTTCTTCCCGATGACTAGGTCCTCGCAGACATCGCACATATTGTTGCAAGGCAGGGAGGAGAGGTCAAGATTACAACCTTTACTAGAGGTAAAGGTCCGCCATCGGCACCCGAAGTAGAGTCAACACGTACCCTGGAAATGCTGTGTGTTCATATAGAGAGGGCAATAGGGGTGGTGTGCAGTTTAATTTCGTGGCAACCTTTACTATTGCGATCTACCCTATTATTGAGGGTTACATAACAAGATGGAAGGTCAGGACTACCCTCAACATCCACACCAGAAGACAGTTTTGAATTTCTCTTCATTCTTCATCTTCAGTTCACTTACAGTTACAAAACCATCGCAGACTCTCCGAGTATACCAGAAGGCATTGCTGCTGTACACAGCTTACCTACTTCCACATTTCAGTCTGAAGTAAAATAAGAAAAATTGTAAAAAGTTATCAGAGATCAATAACACACTACTTGTAGTTTCGTCAACACAATTTAATATCCCGAGAGAAAGAGAGAGAGAAGGGAGGAGGGGATTTCTCGTGTCGACTTACATTATACTTTGCCTCCCCTAGTTAACAACACCAATTCTTTTCAAAGTCTATTTTTTAAATGTTTTCTATTTCTTTCACTTTTGTCTGTCATGTCACAATAAGTTTCCGTGGCGAGTTACAGAAGTTACTTGTGCACAAACGTGACTACAAATCGTTTTCAATAAATGTCAGGGGACAAGAGGGGAGTTGTCGGCTTTAATGGAGTCTTTCGAGAATTCTCCATAGAATTTGTAGCAGCTAACAGGCTTATAAAGAAAGATTGTTAACTGTCCCCAATGTTTTGTTTGTCTCAGTAGAGAAGAGACAGTAAGTCATCAGGATGGCAGTATTGTTGTGCTAGTTCATGGTGGTGCCATCTACAATCACCCTTGGCTTGTAGATACATACTTTCACTTCTTCATAAATGATTTTATTTTAAATGTAATAAGACATCTACACAGATATTCTTCACTTGGAAAATATTATATAAGTCCACAATTTTTAACCTCATAGTTTTAAAAAAATTAACATGTTTGGAAAGATGACTTAAAAGATAAGTCATCTCGGAGAGAGAAATTCTTGATTTCAATTGTCGTCTTCCTATAATGTTATCATACCATTAACCTTAACATTAAGCATACCCTTAACCCTTAACAGTACTACCGAGAAAAAACAATTAACTTGAATATTTTGCATGCAGACAACAGCTAGTGCGACCAGGAGTGAGTTGACATCATCGATGTACGTAGCCTGAACCAAGATTTTCTTAATGAAATTCCTCGCTGTGCAGACGAGAGACGATGACCTATTTGACCGAGCAGGTCACTCAACTATCGACTTCTTCTCTTGACCTTCCTCGTGGCCTTTTGACCTCTCGTAAAAGTCTGAAGGCAGGCGAGGGAACAATCCTTTACCGAGTTCACACTTTTGGAGTCGTGCAACTTGTTGGCCAGGTGAAAAGACACCTTCCATTCTCTCACGGATGTGAAAAGGAAGTTCCTGAACGCCCTGGTGGTCTGGCTTTGATGCCAGGCAACAAGATCAAAAGACAACGAGTGTTGTACTCTAGTTTGATGTCTGGTGTTTTATTACACAAAATATGCTCTGTTCTGATTTCAATGGCGACCTGCGCCAGAACACTCTGCTTTTCTCAAATACCCACGAGCCTCAGGCCTTTTAATTATTCCAGTGATCCTGAGCTCACTTCTGGGTTTTTGTCCTAAACTTAAATGTTTCTCTTCCTCAGATTGCCGTGTCCATGACGAGAAGAGTGAGTAGATGAAGGAGGGAGAGAATAAGCATTGGAACTGTCTGATGTTCATGGTCCCCTCGTTATTTCACTGGCTGTTTCTCTACTGTCTGTAGTGAAGTGTACTCAGTGGGCCATAATATGGAAGGAAACATAAAATATGGGCAATAACATGTCAGACTCCAGAAGTGAAGAGGTTTGCTCTCCATCGACACAGCTCCATCTCCATCTCTCTATCTATATCTGATGTTGGTTAAACGCGAGAAAGAATTTGAATATCTCTCATATAAATGTCAGCAGCCTGCACTTTGTGTGAATTCAAGCATTTCCTATAAAGTGTAACAAGTTTGTATTTCCGTATTTCCCTAAGATTTTATACCGGTGTAATATTTTTGGGGAATAAAGAATAAAAGACGGAAAGAAAGATAAACAAAAGAACTGTAGTTTTTATTTCTTTAAAGGAAATAGTCAATATCGTGATCATCATTAAATGTGTGTATTACAGCTGTAAGTAGAAACAGATTTTAATCATAGAAATTTAGAATATCTTGAGTGAATGGGGTTTTGAGTGGCAGGACATGAATACAGACCATGAACAAAAGAATTCTGGTGCCGGGTGATTTTTGAGATCGAACATGGCATCGTGTTACAAATTCATGTTTTAGAAAGTTCCAGATGTCAGGCCCAGCTTGTTCACTCTGTTCTGGTTATAACTTTGTCTGTAATAGTGTAGATATAGGCATCAAATGTTGAAACAGTGCGAGACATTACCGTTGTACAACACAACATGTCTGATTATTAAACCTACTTTGGAGAAGACAAGAAAGTGAAATGTTAGGTAGAAGGGAGAAAGTGTGTTGATAGAGAGACAGACAAGGAAGGACTGGGATGGAGGTACGAACTTTACATCTACTCTGACCTTTTCCCAGAAACTTATTTTCTCGGAAATTGCTGAGATTTATTTCTTTCTCGCAATTGTTCCGTGTAATGATTGTAAATGGAATGTAAGTGGTTAAATAAGTTTCGAAGGGGAGGAACCTGAACTCGTTCGCTTGCAGGACACGATTCTCTGCCCTTTCCTCTTGTCAAGATTAAAACGGATATTTAATGAAAGGCTGATATTCCTCCATGTAAGTGTGAGAGCATGTTTTGCAATTTCTAAATGCCACGAACTGCAGTAAAGGAATGGATGTAGGCTCTTCACCAAGTTTGAGGACACCCACTAACACCATGAAGAAAACAGTCCTTAATTAAAACTTAAGAACAATGGATCTTGAGTGATAAACTCTTGTTATTATTATTTTTTTATTGCATTGATTAAGTTTTTAATTGGTGGATGTGACTGGGGTGACATTATTCTGTTGCAATGATCGGTTATTTTTCTGGACCTGACACATCTGACTTGTTTGTCTCCTACAGTAACACATTCTGTACCAAGTTCACCATCTTCTCGAGATAAAAAAATTATTGATGATCTGATGATTCTGTTCAGCATTGGCTGCTTGTAAATTACTGAATTTTCTTTATTGATCATGGTATTTCCTGCTGGCCTTGATGGTTGAGCAACTCTCTAAACTGTGTCTAAACAAATGCCAGACAACGAATCCATGTTTACATATTTTATGTAGAATACTTTTCTTTCTTTTTGCTTTCTTCTTAGATCTTTTGATGATGCTGATGTTCAGAGCTGTTTTTCCTTAAACCTAACGTTTAACAGTTTAAATTACAATTCCTCACAACCTTCGACTTTTTTATTCGTTATTTTGACCGGGTGTTGTTCAATCCGCAGTAGACTCACTTCATTCTGTCCATCATTACTCGGAATATCCACTTCATTCTGTAATAGCTAGTCACAATCACAACTTCTTTTAAGAGGCTTGGAATAAAAACAAACAAACAAAAAACATTAAAGGTTATGGAGACTTCCTAACAATCGTCACGTAGGGTGAAGTCACGTGATCGCTGAATGCAGGGAGACGGTCAACGGCGATGAACTCGTTCTTTTTAGCTAACAGTTAAGACTGAGAAAAGACAGAAAAAAAAGATGAGCCGGTAAAGTGTCATGAAGCAAACAATTTGAAGGCGATGCAGATTCTCACTTCCGTGGAACATGAGACAGAAAGAGGTCTGGAGGATTATGGGACAACGAGGTTAACGGTTTAATGACAATACTTTGAACTTGTACACGCAGGCCTGTCACTCAACAGTTCAGATACAAAAAACAATTTTTTTCTTACTGATGGTTTGCAAAACAAGAAGTGGATATTTTTAGAAGCGTTCTTATTTGTTTATTAAACCACAGTGTAGATAAACACTCTTTTTAAACACGATTTTACCCGGACATCAGTCGAAATTGTAACCCAGGCAGCCAGCTCCGACCACATCAAATAAAACACAACAAAATGTGATTAAAATAAAGAATTTATTGTATAAATGTCTTCTGTGCAAAAAGTCACATAACTAATGTTGCTTAAGCGTACTTTACAGTAAACCTTTCAAAACATTTAGTGTTTTTTTGTAAATAAAAAGCTCAATGCTACATTAAAATACCAAACACACTTGCACGAATCCCTACAATCCCCACATTCCCTTAAACAGGTCCGATAGAAGCAGACATTCATGCATGCAAACACATAAACATGTTATGTATGTGCGTGCATCCAAACTTAAACACAAAGTGCATATTGCTATTATTTAGAAAAGCTCAACAATGCATGCCTAGCCCTCTGATGTCCATGAAATGTTGCATCTTGGGAAATTATGAAAACTCTGTAATCTGAGTTTCTTTGGGTCTTGCGGTTCGTCCGACTGGGGTGATGTTTGTTTATTTTCTTTAACAGCTCAGATACAGTATGTTAGCGAGCTTCCAAGTTATTCAAATAGAATAAATTATTTTATCTTCAGGTTCACATTCCCTCTTAGTTTCTTATTTAAATGTTTTCAGCTCCTGAGAATTCATGCGGTTGGAGCCTAGCAAAATCTTTTAGCAGTGTGGTGGCAATCGTTTGAGAACTGCGCAAAGGAATGTCAAGTAATGGTTCATTAAGTAAGAAAGAAAGTTGTCTGGTTAGGATGTGTGCCATTCAATTATAGGATGGAACAGGTAGTTTTTGTGAATAGAATCTGTCTTTGATGCTCTTCAGCTACAAACAGTAGCAAGTGCGCAACCTCCGCAGACGCATTTTTAAATTAATTAATTTGTTTATTTATTTGAAAATTTTGGCAGAGATAATAAGGCTCAGGTACATAAAGGGCCCTACAGTTCTTTCAAACAGTTCTTTCTGGGTGTGTATTTTTTTTCTGCGTGTATTGATGACTTCAGCTTCGCCTCTTCTATTGACATCAGAGGTCTTGATCATGAACCGTGGAGTTTCTTCATCTCCCTCGGCACCTACGAATGTCTGTGTAGCCTCATCTGTGAAAAATTGTATGAAACAGATTGTTAGATTATTACTCGACCTTCTTCTATTTACAAGATGCCTGCAGGCCTTACAGTCGTGAGATAACCTTATAAAACCTTCATGACTATTCCAGTCTTGAAGACCGCAGTACCCGAGACAGAAGTCACGTGACTACCACACCCGCACGTTCACTCACGCGCTGCTTCCACTGACCTTTGACTGCCGTCGACAGAATTGTTGGAACGAGCACCAACTACATGGGCTGTTTGGGAAGGTTCTTCTCTGGATGCTAAGCCTCAAGAAATTCCAAATATTAGCAGGACCTTCACGTCAGGCCGTAAAGTCCCTACCTCATAAAAAAGTTGTACGAGAGATCCATAATATTCACAAGCAGGAAAAAAGTACACAAGGATCTGCAACATTGGCATCTACGCCACGAACAAGATGGCTTTCTCAAAGTGCAAAGCTGTCTGTAATCTGTAACTGCGGGGTTCGAACACAAATTGTACCCAAAGAGGAAGCATCAGGCTTTAGACACGAGACTGACCGAGGACCGAACGCCACCAACAAAGACATGGACATGAATACCAAGACCATCTAGTCTGCATATTCCATTTTCAGAGTGCGAATTTTTTTTTAGTGTTATCAGAGTACAGTCTGCAATGAAAGAAAAAAGTACTTTTTTACCGTGTCACACTTTTTCACGAGGTATTTATCTATATCTCGCTCACAAAAAAACATTGTCTGTTTACAGCATATTCAGGGGGTAAAATGAAGCAAAAGTTACATTCAATACATGGTTTAGCAACAACCAATAATAGTCAATCAGTAGATGCACATCAGTAAATGTTACGATGTTAAGTATAGAGTTTCACAAACACATGTTGACATGTTTATGGCATCTTTAGGGATCAAAAAGCTCAACACTGTTTTATTTTGCGTAATTTTTCACAGCTATTCTAAGCAAGAGATACACACTTTTTTTTATTTGGACTACCTGGAAACTTATATTTCCACAAAAGTTGAAACACATCTTTGTCATTCGTAAATACTCATCTTGGGGTCACAAAGGTAAAATTCAAAGTCGTCACGGTAGACTGAAGACCACATTCGGTATAACAAATGTCAACACCAAACTCTGTGACAAACGTGGATGTAGAATTTACATGACAAAGTATCTTTCTGCTCTCTCTTTAATGACATTACAACACACAGAGACAAGATTGCTTCACCCAATGCCTTCTTGCTTCAGTGAATCCTATCAACTTTTGTTAAAACAAATATAAATAAAAACTACAAAGCTCCACGTGCTGTAGAACAAGCAAGTCAACAGATGACAAACTTCAATCTGACAACCATCCTATTTGGCACAGATATTTTCTTTACAATGCGAAGAAACAAATTTCAATTTTTAGAGTATATAAAAATCTGTTTTCCATTCAAACATAAAAATATTGAATGTTCATCTAAACACAGACAGTGTTTCTCGGCATCTCTGTGGAACAGGCGCTGGAGCGTGACAGCCGAGTAATTAAGCAGCAATTAGCAAAGTGCAAATCAATTTGTCAGAGAGTACAGAAAAGCAAGGTGTTGTGGGTACAAATATACAATCACAGTCACTTTTGGTAACGACTGAACATGTGTTGAGCCTACAAGTGTAGCAACACTGTACACAAGGAGAGAAAAGATGGGAGACAGAAAGAACGACAATAAAAAAGATGAAAGGGGGAAAAGTTATTGCCAGCAATAGAAATCATTTCTTCCTTGTTACCTGTACAAAGAACACGTAAATCTGAATGAATCACTGCAGAAGAAAATTATTTTGTACTAAATTCATAGAACAATCGCGGTTTTAAAATTTGAGCCTGTTAATGCTAATTTAAATTGTTTCTTTTATTTTGGGATTTCTTGCCAGTGCGGTATTGACCAAGTGAACTAATTTTGATTATTGTTTTTAATGTACTCATTAAATATATTTGATAGAAGGATTTTGCATTCAATAGGCTTAAAAGCCGGTTGGCACTTCAAACATAAACCATCTGACCTCACTTGCCCTGCTAACGGTCTGTTCCCTTGATTATCTTTCTTAAACCATCATCCCATCAGTTGAATTTGTAGGCAAGTGTTTTTTAATTTCTTGTAGCGATCCTTGCAGTTCTGGTTTACTGTGTGTTAATGTAGTTCTAAAATGTGGATCGAGTGAGTGAGTGAGCACTGGCCCTGAGACAGACCTAAGAATTGTAAGTTATCAGAAGTACATACTACTTTCATAAAAGTTTCCTAAATACAAAGAAGTCGAGTTGGCTACACGTACTCAAGTCTCTCCGTGCATGTTGGCATTTCTGACATAGGTATGTAAGTGTTTTTATCGTCTGCTGCAGTGTCGTCTGCTGCAGCCAGGTCCCGTCCCCTCGTAGTCGCGTCCTCGCCGTCATCTCGCCCTCGGACTCGCCTCCGACAGAGGAGCGTCTCGTGGACGTGTGTCCTGAAGTGGTCGTCGACGACATAGAAGACGAAAGGGTTAACGGCTGAGTTGGAGAACATAAGGCAGAAGCCGGAGATCTTGAAGACGTGCCAGAAGTAGCTGAATTGGCTGGGGTCGAAGTGGAACCACAGCAGATAAATGTGTCGAGGCAGCCAGCAGACGATGAAGGCGATGACCAGCGCCAGAACCGTTAGGGCCAGACGTTGGCGCTTGAGGGCCGGCGTGTTGTTGTTGCTGTTGCTGTTTTTGATGCTCTTGGAGCAGTTGCTGCTGTTGTTCTGCAGGCAGCTAGCGTCGGCTTCGTTGTCGTTGGCACCGACGACGACGTCGTCGTCGTGGACTTGTCCAGGCCCGTCGTCCGCAAAGCTGCTCATGCGAAGCAGCGCCGGGCTTCCAGTACGCACGCTGCTGCCTCTGGTTGCCATGGAAATGGCCGCGGACTTCAGTGGCGTCTTGCTAGTGGGCGTGTCGCGGGTTCGATACATTCGGAAGAACAGATGGTAGGCGAGCGCCGCGTAGCACGGACCGATGACCAGCAGCGGGACGACGAAGAGGAGAAGAAACCGACACAGGACGTTGGTCTTCGGGTAGTCGGATCCCCAGCTGGGTTGAAATCGAGGCAGTATTCCACCGTCGAGGTCGTGTTGGTCCGGTTGGCGGCGCTCTGAACCGTCGCGGACATCAGGTCTGGGAGCGCCAAGACGAAACCCACGGCCCACATCACCACCACGACGACGAGCGGCGCGAGGGACGATTGCGAGAGATAACGGCGGCGGACCGTGACGATCAGGAAGCGCTCCACGCTCAGCGCGGCCAAGGTTGCTATGGTGACCGCTGTTGCCAGGGTTTCCACGAAACGGCTGAGCTTGCAGACGAGGAGACCGAAGGGCCAGTAGGGGAGGGTGTACCACGTGGAGTTGAAAGGCACGCCGATGGTCAGCATCAGAAGGTCTCCTGCGGCCAGGTTTCACCACCAGGGCGTTGTGAGCTGTGTTCAGCTTCTTGTGCCGCGCGAAGTTCAATATCAGCAAAGTGTTGCCACTGACCCCCAGCAAAAAAATGAGGGCAAAGGTGAAGGGCACAGCCACTGCTTCCGGCTTCAATGGAGAGAACTCTGACCCTTGTTCGTACGGTAGAGAACAGTTTACAATGTCGGACAGCGACTTATTGCAATCCTCGCTTTCTATATACTCCATCCTGAAGATGATGTGCTCTTTTATTTTTTAAAATAAAGTGAATTTTCAAAATGTTAATACCGATGTCGTGAGCAAAAATGTTTCATTTTATTTCCGTTTGCACTCATTTGTGTGCAACGCTTCTCTTGCAATGAGTTGCTATGGAAGATAGAACTCACATCCACCTCTTGGCATGATTATGTACAGACTCAGCTGGAAAAGATGCAACATTTAAAATAAGACTGCTATTAAAATGGCAACATCTACACATAGAAACACATAAAGACATGCGTGTATACAGTTTGAGACGCACACGCACGCGCATATTCAGAATGAAAACGATATCACAAGGAATATTTAAAACTTGAACAAGTCCGTGTAAAATACAGTTTTCTGGCAATGTTAACACGTTTGTAGTCACAACATGCAAGCCAAATATAAATAAATATAAATATGAATATATAGATATAAATAATGTTACCAGTCTCACATCCACTATTAACTAGTTGAAACTATGATTCACGTCACCTCTAAAACACTGTCGGAATCCGATCTGTGGCAGTCTGACTTTTTGGTGATTCTACTATAGTAGACAATTGCGAGAGTAGTCTTGCAAAAAATTTAATAAATAAATGCTTCTCTAGATGCAGAGCTTCATACGACCTGACACTTACATACTTGTAGATGCTTCAACTTTGTAGCTGAATTTCTGATGACTAATAAAGATGAATGCTTGGCCTAGATTGTCAAAGTTTTTATAAAACCATCATAAAAAAACCTGTCAAACATGGTCATTAATTTATTCATATTTCTCAGGATCAAATTGAATCGAACAACAATAGCTGAGAATGGTCGAAGTACGACTAAGGGGAAAGTTTCCATGGCGATCAAATCTTTGAATATATAAAATGCTCGTATGGTCCCTTCATCCTGTGAGTTTGGGAAAATATACACACACGCGCACGTGACGATAAATACACGTTCAAGCATAGACAATCATAAACTCACAAAATATACATACATACAAACAAACATATAAAAAATATGAATACCGACACACCTGCATAAACTCACACATACATGCGAGTATACAAATAAAGACGTACTCACTCACGCACGCACATCCACACTTTCAGACACGCTTGCATATAGAGAAATAGCCACAACATGTGCACCACTAGAATGTTTGCAATCATGCTCTTTTGAAAGTAAGGGGGGGGAGAGAGAGAGGGTTGTAAAAAAAAAATAGTGGGGAGGGCGAAAGGGATAACGGATCCTTTTTTTATTGTCCACGGCAAACGCACGTGAAAGTCACGTTGATGGCGAAAGAAAATAAGAAAAGTTTACATTCCAAAGTAGCCCCGGTATGCTCCAATGTCCTCTGGCATCCACGGATGCAGGTTGATTTTTCGTGAAATCGTCGCCAAACTTTTGCAAACAGCTCGGTGGGGCGTGCAAAGCGCGGGGTTTGAATATCCATTAGCCTGACAAATGCCGTAGAGCGGTTTAAGATGGAACACTCTGGAAAATTGCAAGCTTTTGTGGGCCTGTCGCTGAGTCAACAGTGGATCAATCTTATAAATGACAAACTGACTACTGCCTTTCCCGTGGGCGTCAGCGGCTCGCATTACGAAGCATGAAGACAAATGACCGCTTGCCTTTTCCTCCCGTGATGCTAAGCATGTCGGGCAGATGTTACGGCGGGCCGCTCGCGCCATAACGGATTCCTTTTTGATGGACACCTAAAGACTGGTACTCTATGTTTAGAAGAAGAGAGAGCCTGTCAAAGAAGGGAAAGAATTAAAAGAAAAACGATTTTGCCTGTGAAAGCTTTGTGTTGTGGACCTTGGAGACCCTTGTACAGGACCAGAACAAAGTCCATCACAGCCAGCAGCTCATACAAGTTTTTATTGTTTTGCAATTATTATCTGACATAAAGTTTATTTAAGGGAGGCAAACAACAACAACAACAACAACAACAACAACAACAACAACAACAACAACAACAACAAGACAAAAAAAAACCCAAACAAAAACTTGCTCGGTCGCTGACACTCTTTGACGAACACAGTTTCGAGATATAACAGCAACAACATCGATGACGGATGATGATGATGATTGATAATCATGATGCTGCTGATGATCATAATGAAGGAAACAAAATGAAAAGATTTATTATATATACAGGGGTATGTAAAACATTTAAATCAAGTCTTAAATGAACTAAGATTGACTACACACGAGAAAATTTAAACTAATGGAAATGAAACCGTGGGAAATGGCTTCTGATGTCCACCGTTATTTGTGTACTCGAGACAGACAGACAAACATAGTAAACATCACGGAACTACAGATACTGGGATGGCATGCATAAAACGCCCATGAAGATGGGCCTCATTAGCATTTTCCTCCAAAAGGGGAAGAAACACCATCCCGTCCCCCGGAACTCAGCAGAAAGAACCTCAAGACCCTCACTCTGGTCATCTCACATGCGATCTTCGTGTAAATAAACAGACAAGGCAAGGCAAGAAAGTAAAGCTCTCAGCGACTAATCTTGTAGTCCATCAGAACAACATCCAGCTGAGCTCGAAACACTATCGCGCTCTCCCTGTGCGCATGTCTGTGCGCATGCGCCTTAACCGCTGTTTTTACAAGCCGCAGAATGGCCGGAAATCAGCCGCATGCAAAGGAATACACGATGAAGGCTGTGTTTACTGTAAATCAAGAAAAGTAAACATTGATCTCCCGATAAAGAACGCAAAGATTTCAATACACGGAATAAATCAACTTTTATTTTTAAACTACGACAGTAGCTAAGCTAAGTTAGTGATAGCTATGAAGGTGATTGAGTTTGCTAATCAGATTCCTCGACATCCGCAAAGATAAACTTACTCAAATTTGCTACAATTCTGCTCGATGATCGAGTTTACAAAAATTATGTAAGATAATTAAATTTCAGAACTACATCAGATCAAAATCATTCAAGTTATTCAAGATTCCTTCGTCCAATAAAATTACATAAGGTTTTATGGAAGTTCGGCCATGGCTCGCAGGTTCTCGCCACCAAGATGATTCTGGACATGAAAGTTGCACAAGATAATTACAAATGCACTGCTGTCCACTTGGTGTTGAGCAGAGCCTCAATGGGGTGGTTTTTATCTCTTTTTTTCTTGTGTACATGTGGGTAGCCGAGGGTAACCATGTAGTAAAAAAAAAAAAATTTAAAGGCCTGCACACGTTCGCACGGACTGTGACATGCGCACTTGCGTGGGCACTTGACTATAAAGCTCCTTAGGGCAACGGTGGGTGAGCAACTCTCTCTCCGACACCGGGTCGAACTCATCCAAAAATGGTTCTCGATCCTCTGACACTATTGGGCATTCAAACTCACAGAGACTAACACACAGACGCATGCATAAATCACCAACTCCATCACTGAAGATACTTTCAAAAATACTTGAGCACTCACATCTGAATAAATATATATGCACACACGTGATCGAACATGCGCACACACACACTAAATCGCACAGGTATTCATTGATACAAAGACAAACAATGGTTCTCAGAATTGAAACTTGGATAAGAAACACAAGTTCATTTCTTAAATTTGCATTCACTTACATGCATATAACATACATGCTGATGGACCTGTTCAGTCCCACGTACGCGTGTGCATGTACACATGAATACACACACACACATTAACACATACATATATATATCCAATCACACTCCAAAACGCGTAGGAAATCCTCATTCACACCCACACATATTCCCACCCATCCATGTACAGACATTCACACAAAGATGAGTACAGAGAAAAGTGTGGACTTACATGCCGCGCCGTGCCGCCTGCCGCTGCCAGAGTTCCGCGTAGCTCAGAAGTTTGGCGCCGGTCCTCCTCACCCCTGCCACCTCTTCCTCCGACAGTCTCCCTCGCAGACTGGGGCTGCTGCCTCCTTCTGTGACGACTGCTCGGGTACAGGACTTTTTCTTTTAGCGTATTTCTGCATGCACCGAGCGCCTTAGTAAAAGACAGACACAGACTGTGATCGCTGTCCGTGATGTGTGTGAGGGAGAGAGAGAGAGCGGAGGTGTTTTGAGCGTAGATAGGAAGAGAAAAGTGAGGAAGACAGGGAGAGAATGGGTGATGGATATTGTTGTGGAGGCGCAGACAGGAGGAGAAAAGTGTGGAGACTTTAAGCTGTGCTCATGGTCTGGGGGTTTTGCTGTCTCCTTGGCTTCATGTTGGCTGCACGGTGCGGGCTGGGAGCAGGCGGGGGGGGCTGTGTAACCCCTCCCTAACCCTCCACACACACAGCCAGGCTATCTCCTCCTGGCCTTTCCGCCCGATGGAATTATTGGCTTGGTCCATTGTGTTATCAGAGGGTGGAAAGGTAAGGAGTGTCATTGTGTAGATATGAGAGAGGAGGGAATGAATGAAAGAGAGAGAAAGATCTGGGAAGATAAGAAAAAGAGAAGAAGCTGGCGAAGATGGACGAAGAGGAGCACCAGAAAAAAAAATACTTTGACCTTTGACCGTTGGTACTGAAACTTAGAGCGCATGTAAGTGTACTTAAAGGGACCGCTGGAAAGAGGAAGGGAGATATAAATGCTAAAAAATAAAAGAGGTGGGGAAAAGAAAAAAGAGGGACAAAACCGATAGGCAGAGAGAGAGAGACGACAGAACTCACTACCTGGCTTAGAACTATTTTCTGGAAACTAGTCTGCAGAGTAATACACAGGATTTCATCTGTGCTGTCTGGAAGTTGTTTCTTCTTTTTTCCTTTGTACACGCCTCACTCAACAGCTGTAGGGAGAATGTCACCTATGATCAATTCTACCTGTTTACCTTCGTCTCAGTCTCTGCCAGCAACACCACATCTCTCTCTCTCTTCCTCTGTCTCTCTGTCGCTCGTCAATTTACTCAGAAAAAGCACAAAACACAAATGAAGGAATAAATCACTCCCAAAGAAGGAAAATAAAGTTGCAAATATTTAATAGAAATAAACATTGCAAAGACAGTTGTATTAACGATGTCAATACACAGGTAGTGTTGTTACTACTGACAGGTGAGCACTCAGGTGAACACCCAGGTGAGCACTCAGGTGAGCACTCAGGTACACTAAAGTAATGAGTCTGCTGAGACTAAATTGTTTTAAATTATTGTAAATGTTGGTGAGGAAATTTCCAACACAATGCTGGAGATGCCCTTTGAAATTTTCACAAGGCTAACTATTATTTCTTTCTTCTGACAGTTTGTTTGTTTATCTCCACACTTCGTACTCGCGTTTCAAAATGTGATAGCATGATTGAAAGTTTGAGAGACAAATGTTTGTCATTAACCTGTCACAGCGGTCGGCAACTGAAAAATTGCGATGAAAACATTGATCAGACTTGTTTACATTCTCTTCATGACAACAATTTCTCTCTCCTGAGGTTCAGATGTCAGTCGTTGGTGGCATTGGTTTCACGAACACATCTGCGCCGCAAAGAATTCGGCAACACGAAGCCCTCGCCATTTCCTTTCACCTGGTGTTTTGGGTTTCACAATTTTAGTCTTGTTTTCTTTCAATAGCCGATACTTCCCTTATATTTTCATGTGCTTTTAGAGGAAGAGATAATTGGAGGCAATAAGTAGATTGGAATGAAACCAGAATTCCGACACAGGTAAGACAAGAAGACATGAAGGATGAAGACATGAGTTGGGAACAGAGACAAAGGTATGAGAGAGAGAGCAGAAGTAGTAGGAGTAGGAGACAACGAGATAAGGACAAATAAAGAAACAAAAAGGACAAGTCCCACCTCCACCACTACCAGAAATCTTATTTTACAAGACGGAGATATTCAGAGCTCTTGCTTCTCTAATTTTCCTTTTACACATTGGGACAAGAAAATCTCGTGTTTAGTTAAAAAAAAAACGACGACGACGACGACGACGACGACGATGATGATGATGATGATGATGATGATGAAGTTGATTTATATAGCGCTTTACACCACCATCAAAGGCAGGCTAAAATTGCTTTAAAAAAAAAAGTTTAAAGGGAAGCAAGCACTATAATTATTTATCTAGAAAATACTATTGGACAGCAAGGATTGCAAATTATTGTCAGATTAAAATAAAGCTTTTAAAGAATTTATGAAAGAACAATTTTTTTCTTTAAATAAAATTTTTATTCGCATTAAAATATAGCTACCTGATCATATATTTCTGACTTTTCGTCTAAGTTATTTAGTACAAACAGAAGATTGGCTTTTTAGCTAATGCTCCTCATAGAGAATGGTATGAACTTTTGACAAAAAATCCACAAGCCTAACCAAAACCCTGGATTTTAAAATGAAATAACATTACTTCGATCACAAAATCACAATCATAATTCAAAACGGCAATGTTTTTAAAAGCTTTGACCACAAATCACACTTAATTGAAATCAGCAGTGGTATTATTTTTTCCATATACTCTGGTGATGGTGGAGACTTATGTACCTGTGGTGGGCCAGGCACAGAAGTAGGTCTCGAGGAGATTACAGCATCGGTGAGCATTAGAGGAAATCACTCCACCACTAACTGAATCTCTCCTACAAGGCAGACCAGCCTGGCATCGTGTGTCGAATCGAATCAACCCCTCGGCATCTTTCCTCTCTTTCATTACCGAGCTCTGCTGGAGGCTGGACCCTGATATGCTGAAATGTTTATCACGTGCATAGCGTCTTTCCTCTTTGATGGTGGCGCTAGTTAAATAAATCAAGGCCCGTCAAATAAATTACTGCCGGCACTCCTAGTAGATAAGACAGAAGGCTTGGAGATAGTTCGTTAAGTGTCTCTCCCCTCTATGCTTCATCGGACGTATTTCATTTTCTTATTCTGGATGTCATTACTGGGAGGTTAAACTAATTTCTTGCATAACATATCAAGTAAATTTTTTTTGTTATCGGAATGTCGGTTTTGAAAGACTTATTTGTTTGTGATGCGGTCTTTTGGTGCGATGTGTTATTTTATTTAATTTTTTGTATGTGAAAAGGTGAAAGTTTGTGGAGATCTGACGATTTACTGTTACTGTTGTTCTCTAACCCTCCGATAATCAAATATACTAAATGGAAAAAATAATAAGAAAAGTATTGAAATATTGTTCGCGAACTTTGTCCTTTAGTTATTCATCCATCCAACCACCACACACCAAAGTCCATCATTACTACAAACCACCCATTGTCTGTCCAAACCACCCATTGTCTGTCCAAACAACCCATTGTCTGTCCAAACCACCCAAACCATCCATAGTCTGTCCAAACCCCCCATTGTCTGTCCAAACCACCCATCATCTGTCCAAACCACCCATTGTCTGTCCAAACCACCCACTGGCTGTCCAAACCGCCCATCGTCTGTCCAAATCGCTCATCTGCAGGATGAAGACCTGGTCTTCGTGCACAACAATCGCATCCTGTTGGTCAGAGACCTACTAGAGGCCTCCTTCAGTAATAGCTTTCTTGGTGACCTGTGGGACTAACAACCTGTTGCCAGGCTACCGGCAGCTGCAGGTGTGGACTGAGAGCATCCTGTCGACATGTGGCTTATCACTTATTCATTCGCCCTCGCTACTTGTTAGAGCAGACGATCACACGCACTGACGCAGGTAAACTGGCACTGGCGCGCTCAAAAAGTATTCGTGAACATTTAGAATCCACAAACGCACAAACACACACACAGTCACTGCAGTGAAAGTGCAAAAATAGAGATAATATTAGCAAAATTTACTGTTAAAAATTTGTTGATAATGAAGAAAACATTGACGGATGTTCTTTTAAAAAAAGTATTTGATAGATTAAGTTTCAGAAATTCGCGACTTTCACAAACAAAAACAATTCAAGAAATAAATAGAAAAAACAAATTAACCATGAAAAAAAAGCAAAACATACGAACTTTGTAGACATCAATTAGAGAAAATACTCTTTTAGTCTCTCCTTTTTGGAATGCGTAGGACTGGTATTCATTTCCAGCCTATAACCAGTTTATGTGTCCTACTGAAGACGCCTCTGGTTACTCAGGACATTGTGTGTCTGTCTGTCCGAGTGTTTGTCTGTTCTTATGTTCTTCTTTCTTTATCTCCACTGTCCTTTTTGCATTACTTTTTCTAAGCGACACGAAAGTATTACTGAATTCTTTCCTCGATGGTCATTTCTCTCTCTCTCTCATTAACTGTCTGCTACCTTCTCTCTTTCCAGCTCTGTCTTCCTCTTTCTTTCCTGTTCGTCTGCTCAGTCCGTCTGACAGCCTAATGCAGTAAAAGGTTTCTGTCTGTTTTGTTATTGTTATCTCGTCTGCCCATCTGCTTCCTGTCTTGGTTTCTAGAAATTCTCCCCGCGAGCTGCTCTCTCAAGGATTTCGTGAGGTCTGCGAATATTAGCAACACACCATGTCCACTTGAGGAAATTGCTAATTTCTATTTAAACAGGACTTGAGGGAGACGAAACTTTTAGCTGTCTGTTTAAAAGGCAATAAAACTAATTAAGCAGTTAGAACTTTCATTACACTTCCCAGCACTCTTGTCCAAAAACAGTGTTTCATCAGCTAGCCCTCTAGTTGTATCCCCCAGTTTTTCTCGAAATATGTAAAACAAAAAACATTCTCTCTCTCTAAAACTTTATAAACTTTGTGCATAAACATAATATGTTATACATGTTATATATAAAAACCACAGATGCAAGTCTGCTTCTAAATTTTCCATGTTTATAATTTCGTTCTTCACTATCATCTCTCCTATTCTTTCTTTGGCAATTTATTTTGAAGATATCTCCATCTTGTTCTTCTCTCCACTTGTCTCTAACTGTAGCACGTGCAGATAGACAATATAAAGCAAAATATATTATCTTACTCCTTTGTTATCACAAAATTTCATTGCCTGCTCGACTGGCAGTCTCATACCTCATGTCTGCTCGCCGAACCTGAACCCTGTGACCCCGGCTTATGATGAAAGCTAATAGAACACGTGAATCAAGTTAATTGCAAGGAAACGCAGGTGTGGAGGAAAGAGTTCTTGTATTTCTGTAAGCAATTGGGTTGACTGCCAAGTCTGAGAATTTTATTTGAACCTGCGTGACTCGATTGATCAGAAACAAAGCAAACATTGATGTGTGTTTCAGTTGCAAAGATAAATAAATTTTAAATACAAACATTAAAAAGAATCTCACTAAAGACAACCATTTCTGGAAAAAAGTTTTTCTGGGTCTTTACTGAAGCCCAAGTTTCAACACAACAACAACCACATCAGAGCACCAAACTAACTCTACCACTTGAATTTTTGTTCAAAATATTTCCAGCACTTTTTTTGTTTGAATTCTTGCGCTGTTCGTGGTTCTGAAAAGACAGCTAATGTTATAGTGAACAGAACTTTTTTTTCTCGTGCTCATTTCTGTTCGTAACATGAGCATGCCCCATCTGCCTTGCTGCGTTGGTGGGTTTTTTGTCACCGGAAGTGACCCGGCAAACCGTCTTTATTTTTAGGGCGGCTGTGCTGCCCACCGGGAATTGAACCCGGCGCGATTCTTTGCCTCTGGACAGCGGAGAAAAAAAAGAGTCTTGGAGAGAAAGGAGAAAAACCGGATTGTACGAGGAATGGGGGAAATTAACTGTTGAAAGTCCGAACCTTTATTTGTAGTTTTGAACTTATGTTTAAACCCACGTTTATGGGTTTCTGTTGGCAGTGGGAACAAAAGAGAGAGAAAAGTTAGGAGATGTATAGATAACATTGAAGCAATACTGACATTTCTTGTTACTTTGCATCCTTCTATCTGCTCCGTTATTTTCATCATTGAGCATTCGGCACACGACCATGACCTTTGTCACGTGCTCAGTCCCTCCGACACCCAATGGAGGACTCGAGAGTCGCAGACAACCGCCTGCGGTACCGTAAACAGAGGCGAATCGACTTTGGAAATCGTGAGAAACAATCGGGAGGAGACTTTTTTGTTGGAGGAGGAGTCCGCCCACACGCATGCAGACAGGATTACTGTCGGAACCTGCCCGTTGATGTCCAACACAAAGCGGATCCTCGTCAATACTTCCTTTGATCTTTCGATTCAATTAGCTTGTAGTTTACAGACTGCGACCACCTCAGCACTGGTGACTAGCACAACAAAGACAGGACGACGACAGGGATGAGGCCGAAGCTGTTGAATGTTTTTGTCAGATGACAATGACACCGCGAGGATTTTAACTAAGGGTCACCAGTGCCTCGACCACGGCGATGTAAGAAGAATTGTAAATTTGTTTCTTGAGGGAAAACAGACTAATACATTAAATATGTTTGAAGAGAAACCGGTACAGTTTGATAACTGTCAACATCACTATCAGCATCTTGGCCCTGATTGGTCGTCTGGTGACCTGATAACCTTATTACCAAAAATCGTCAACTTTGTCCTCTCTCTCTGGGACTGAGAGGCCAGTTTACTTTAAGATGGAGGGTTGGTGGGGATCTCTAGCAAACTTTTTGTGTTTTTGTTCTTTAAAGAAAGGTTGGTTGGTTGGTTGGTTGGTTGGTTGGTTGGTTGGTTGGTTGGTTGGTTGGTTGGTTGGTTGGTTGGTTGGTTGGTTGGTTGGTTGGTTTTGGTTGGTTGGTTGGGGTGATCCTTGCATGCCTATATATACAAAAGATATTGTTATTTCTCAAGATACAAGTTTATGGGCGATCCTGAAAATCTTAGACATATTTTCAGAAGATAGCTATGTAACTCTTATACTTCTCATAAAGGTATACATATTACTGTACAAATATATACTGTAATCTCAGGCTGCACACATCACAAGGATCTCTCTAGACATTTCCTTGTACAACTCTGTTTCTTGTTAAATAGTTTCTCAACTCAAATGGTCCTTGTCACTTATTTAGCAATTCTTCATACAAACTTTTCTCTTATCCCCGTGAATGTAAGTAATATCAGTATGAGCTTGCATTTTCTGTAACACATTTCTGTGTAAAACCCGCGAGATAATAATTTACATCTTTCTAAGGTCATGAAGTTCACAGTGGACTTTGTAATGAATCCATTGCTGGGTCGCGATAAAAATGTTTGGACTGAAATTTGTTTGTCCTTTGAACGTGACAGTCGGTGGCTGGAAGGACCGAACAACTACCTCCGTCTGAATAAGCTCTTTCGCAGAAACATCTGAGCTTCAGTGGGTCGTAAGCACCTACATTCCCTATTATCGCCCTCGTCCGCAGGAGGACATAATGCAGTTGACGAGAGACCCGCCGCTTTACGGAGTAATTATCGGGTGGCCACAGTCGACCATTTGCTGGAGATTAAGGTTAGTGCGGGGCCGAGGTCCCCCGGAGAGGCCGTTGAAGTTCTGTCCAGAAATCTCTTTGAGGCCGGAGGTTTTATCTCCAGTTAATTTCACAGGCTTTCCGCTGTCAACCAGGGTGATAACGGGGCGGAGAGACCCGGGAACAAATTGAAATAACTAACACCTAGGGGTTGTCGGATAGTAGTCATAGGTTGTTGAATCTCTAATTGTTCTTTGGGGTATACGTTTTGGTAGAGAGAGAGAGTGAGGAAAGAAAAGGAAGGAGGATGTGTTGATAATCAATAACCTTGTTAAGGTCATAAATGTATCCACCATCATTGCTTCTTCTCCGTCTTTGTTCAGCATTTTCCTGTTATTCTCCCTAAACCAGATCGTTTTTAATTATCATTGGTCCCAAAATAAGTTTCTTCTTCAGGCAAAAACATTGTTTTGTCAGAAAAACCAGGAAGTTAATCTGTATGTGGGTGTTAGCAGCAACTACGTTGCGAAAGAAGAAACAAACAATTGAAAGGAGGAAACCAAAGAAAAAACGGAAAACAACCTCAAGAAACTCACGTGACTGGTATTCAAGCTTGAAAAAGGCACGGTTATCGGATGGAAATTTGGTTCCAAACCCTGGTTATTGAGCTGTGCCAATACTGTTGAATGTACACCTGGGCTCGAGCAAGTTTTCTGTTACTTCCAATACTCTTTGAAGTCGCCCGCCGTTGTCAAGAGGTTGCTATGCAGCAGGTAAGAGGCAGGGAGCGGTCTGATAGGATTTGCAGCTCGCGGCTGGTGTTATCTCCTTGCTCACCTACTGGCAGACAGGATGAAAGACACACAGGCATTACAGGTGTAGATATTGTAACACGTATCCGTTGACCTGTGTTTTCAAAATAATAATTAATACAACCGGAAGTTTTGCCTTGGTGTTGTTGGCTCGACAGTTATACAAACTAACTTGTCGCTTGGCACTTTTTTGCTGCATTTTTGTTTGTTGACTCTTTTTACAATTGCAAAATACTACAGCTAAGCTTCCATTATCACCACGGCTGTATCAGGACATGTTTTTACAGAAAAAAGATTTTTAGTTAATTTTTGTTACTTTTTAAAATCCGTTCTTCGATGTATCTATATCTGTGAGTCTGTTTTTTACTTGTGTTTCTCTGTAATACAATATCTATCTGTGTGTGTGTCTGTGTGTCTGCGTGTCTGTGTGGCCTCCACAGCAGCTTCTGGATGCTGAAGGATCAGAGTGATAGTACCTTTGACACTCCTTGTGGGACTGACGAGGTCTGGGTTGGCGGCGCGCGCACTGGAGCTGCTGGAATCCTGTCAGGAGTCTGCAAGTGGCGATACACACAGCTCTCGTCTGGCTTTGGGCTGTCGGCACCAGCTGCCTGCAGAAAGGAGTGGTACTGCAAACTTTGTCTTTCTTCCTTTCCTATTTTTCTCTTTTTTCCTCTTTCTTTTGAGCATTCTTTTTATATTCTTCTTTCTTTGTTTTATTGTGTTTTTCTCTTTCTTTTATTCCCTCTAATGTTTAAGTTCTTTCTCTTCATTATTTTCTTTTTTAAGTTTTTGTCTCTTTTTCCAGTTTTCTTTTATTTTTTTTTCGCCTCTCTGTTTCTTTTCCTTCCTCTCTATCCACTTCCCCGCCGCACCCCAAACCCCATGTGGGGGCCGGGTAGGAGGGTATTTGTCTGCTTTAATAATTCAAACACTTTTTCTACTATTGTTCTTCCTGTCTATCTTCTTTACGCTTCCACGAACTCTAATGGTCCCCACAGTTTAGACTGACAGGCAAACCGCGATGCTAGGTTTGGTTATGCTCAGATAAAAAGACAGGTTTGAAAATGAAACATGCAGACATGCCCGGTGCCAGTGATATCAAAGTCTTGTGGTTTGCTCTGTTCCTGCCAAGTTTATTATCCTGTCATATCACTTCATGAAAAGTTTTCTCCGCTGTCCAAAACTTCGTTATCTTCCCGACAAGCTTTGCTTTATCGAAAATTAACTTGCTAAATCAAAAGTTCAAGCCCCCCCACCTGTCACTGGGGTGCAGGTCGTTCAGAAGCATCTGCAAACAACTACAACTAAAAATATCACTTTTTCGGCAAAATAAACAAGAAAACATGCTTAATAACAATATAGCCCTGACAAATGAATGTAGGAGATGGTCGAGAGTTTTATTTATTTAGATACATGTCTATTGACAAAATAAAAGATGTACATGAGGCAGCATCCTATGGAGGGACTAACATCGTTGAAGAACGAGGATGCCGACGATAACCTCGTCAATGAGACTGTTGGGTAATGGGGTTCTACAGCCAATGACAGACGTCGATAGTATTTAAACCACAATACTAGCATGACATACGTACAATAACTTAGCTTTAATTAGCAAACTCAGAACTATTGATAACCAGACTGCCTGGTCCGTTGTCACGGCAGCAAGCACAGCAAGAGACACTTACGGAAGCCCACTCCAAACAAAATTCTCTGTGGACTCGTGTAGGAGCTCGGCCCCTGAAATGGCGGCGATGTTTTGTGATTGAAGAGGAGGGAGGGTAAAGGAAGGGCCGCTATTACCTGTACCGCACTCACACACCCGCTGCAGTACAGTTCATTCAATTTGTTCCCATGAAGGACCCGCGAGGACCCCGGAGCGAATTGAATGGACGTGGCCCCTGCTTCAAGGGCTCGTGCATCAAGCGCGTCAGCTAATTACCGGCGCGCGCCTCAAACGCTGCACGTGCCCGCGGGGCGGCGGGGGACCCAGAGATCATGTTAATGGTTTCGTTCGTTATGATTACCGCAATAAATCTCTTTTGCATTCGGAGACCATTACACTGCGACTCGTGCTACAGGGGACACGTGGATAGAGGGGATACAGGCCGAGGGGAGGGAGGAGAGGGGAAGGAGGAGAGGGGATGGGGATGAGAGGAAGATGAGAGGAGTGATGATAGTATGCACATCGCTTTTTTATTAGTTTTAAGTCGGTATCGTCTCGGTCAGGGTGATGGGGATGAGAGTGGACAGAACTGTACCTGGCATGGCTTCCATTTTCGATATCACTATGTAAGCGCGCGTGCACACACACACATACAAACATACACACACAGTCATTGAATCATTTCTCAGTTCGCTTGGAAGTGATTTTGTCACAAGAATGTAGACCAGCAAAAATCGTCCTGACTCATTGTGTCGGTGTGTGTCATCCGAAACAACAATATTGACAGAAGACAACAATCGGACAGTGTGATGCTGTGAGGGTCCCTGTTGTGTTCTCGAACCTGACAGGCATTGAAATGATGGCGAGGACACTGTCTGGACCTCCCTCGCTAAAACTTTGCATTAAGCATGACATGAAAGTTGGATTGGGTTTATATAAATACTTGTCACATTCTTTTGATTTCAATAGTAGTCCTTTGATATTCAGGAAAATAATAAAAATATATCTTTTTCGCTGTGTACAAAATCTTTGAAATTGAATAAATTGATAAATTGTTATGGATAATATGTTTTAATGTCTAAAATATGTACAATAGAAAATAAATTCATCATCATCATCTATTTCCGGTCATTTGTTTTCAAAGAATACAGTCGTACAATATTCAAGCAATATTTAAGTATCGAAAATATAAGATTTTCAAACTGTTTTTCACCGATTGCATAATTTCTATAAACATCGTTAAAGTCAGCAAAGAAAGATCAATCGTTTATCAGAGTTTATCAAAGTGCAAAACCTTTTTTCAAAAGGAGTTTATTCACTATAAGATGCTGCTTATCAGAATCATTTTCAAAAAAGGGAAGTTTAATTTGTTTCTTCAATCACGTGGTATAAGGTCTGAAAACATTAAAAGATATCAACACCGACACAATTTTTTCGTCGGCGCAAACCAAAGAAACTTTTCGAACAATAGTTGCATGTCGGATGGCCATTGCACAAACCAAGTAGCCACAAGATGTGTCTTGATTACCGACTCCACAGACCACAACACATGTATTAGAAATGATGGGTATGGGTAGACCTATCAGGCAATGGTTATTAACGAAATTGTAACTGTTATTGTTTGGTCAAGTGGGTGCCGGCTGGACTGAGGCTGTATCAGCAAATAATGTGATTGTCCCTGAACTGGAGGACCTCACGACTGTCAGCACGAGACCTGGTCTTTGTGGACTGGAAGACCTTCTCATTCCCAGAACATTGGTCCGACCTTCACTCCACTTTACTTACAGATAAGACAGATAACTCGTGTATTTCCGTACCATCGTGCACCGCGCTGGAAATATTCCAATCTCTTCTCGACCTGCAGATAACCTCTCCCTTCGTCTCTCTGTCCTTTGGTTCATCGCACTTACATCTTAATAGCAAAGCTTTCAACGGTGTCCCGAAAATTACTTAGGTTAACAGAATTTTTAGATAGTCTAGTGATTTTTTTAAAGTGTTGGTTGGTCAGTAATTATATATGAACAAGAACAACATGACAAAACTAAACTTTTACACGATACCAATGAACATGTTTACCAGTCCATAAACAACTGTTAAAATCTGATCCAGTGTAGTTATTGCTCAGTTTGAAGTTTCCACAGAAGATGAATTGCTATTGTGCCATTCAACACCGACAGGCGCTGAAATCAAATATCAATGGCTTCAGGGAAAAGGTTACTTGCGGTTACTCATGAAACAGAAAATGGAAGCAAGATGTTGTGGTGGGATGCTGAATCTCATGTTCATTAATGTAAACATTACAGACTGATAAAGGAGTGAGTGTGTGTATCTTATCTAAGTGCATGGAAGACAGGACAAAATCAAGAACAGGTACGAGAGCCAGGTGGGTAGCTGTTCATGGTAAAGTACATCACCATTCATCATTGACTTTCAGGCAGTCTTGAGAGATTAATAATTGTTTGTCTTTTTGCCAACTTTTCCCAAGCTGTAACTTTTCCGCACTGAGGCGACTGACTTCATCTCTGAGCAATTTGTCATCAGCAGTCAGTGGAAACAGTCTGATTCTCCTCTCCTCCTTTCGGTTATTTCTTACCTGACTGGACTTTTTTTCCTCACGACTGATGGGATTGAGTATAAACTTTAGAGAGGCAGAATTAGTGCAACGACGAACACAACAATTACACACTATTTAAAAACAAGGTTTGTTTACCCCAAGTAATGGAATCACTAACAAGTGAGGATGTCAACCTCACGGGCCTCGAGTCTTCGAGTCTCTCAGTCCAGCGGCAGAGTAAATAAACAACAAATCGCATGATGATGGAAGAAGCACACAAACAAATTGTGTTTGATTGATGCTCAGTATTAGAGCTTTCAAAAATTTCAAACTATGGTGTCGGTTTTTAGAAAACTTTCTGCTTTATTCACAGCATCTCATTTCTTCTTTTTTCCATCTTCATATGAGTGACATGAAGCATTTTTTCCATCCTTGGATCCACAAGCCAACTAGAATATTTCTAAGTATTAAAATAACAGACGGAAAAGGGTTTGGAAATAATTTAAAATGTTGTCTAGGGACAAAGTCTGAGGTTTTCAAGATATCTTTCATGAATACCTCCAGGGCTGCCAGTCTTCTTTTCTCGTCTTCCATCTCATCCAACATGTTTTTGTAGTTTTACATGTTGTGTATTTTTATTTATTACTTGTTACTGCCTGGCAGATTAATTTTCTATACAAGTGCTTTATTGTTGCTATTGTAAGCAGCACCTGGCGCTTCTATTAATTATTCAATTACTCTCTGTGTGTAAATGTTTGAGTGAGAGAGAGGCAAATTAACCCTTGACCCTAACCGCCGATAATGTAATGGAAACTAGAGGGTGAGGTCCAGTAACACCAGTGTAACGACCCAGGCGATGGTGCCAGTCAGCTGCCATCCTCACAAGTCGGTGACGATGCAGGCTCCCACACGCGAAATAGTCATCAGTTCCTTTCTCGATGGTCTCCCTCCGTCGCCACACGCGAGGTGGCGCTTGTGTCACAAATACTAAGGGTGGACACAGGGCAGACCTCCGAGAGGCTTACAGATGCACTGCTTGTCCCCTGTACCGAAATAAAAATGTTAGCATGTCTGTATACCTTCAGCTTGTCCAGATACACACCTAGTCATCGTCGTCATCATCATCATCATCATCATCAAGTGTTATGGCAATCTTTCGGAAAACAAGTTTTACTCAGGATGTTGGCAAAGTTTCAATTACCCAAACGTTTGTAACAAAACCGTTGAATCCTCTGACCTTCTCACACAAATTTTCCAAAGCTGGTCAAACGCTCGACATGCGTCCTTTAAAGAAGACATTTAAAAGTTTGCCACAGTGCAAACTCATTCTTCTTCTTCTTGTCCATTACATCCACTGGTGACACTTTTGCTCATGGAATATTTTCAGCTGTATTCTTTTAACAATATATTTTGCCTTTAATCTTGCTTATTCAATGGTTCACTCCATCACCTGACCCGTCCATCTATTTCTCCCGTCATCTTTCCAGGGCAGTTGGAAAATAATTTAAAGGATGGGTTTTTGCAGCTTTATCGTCCAGCAGCAAATAGTGTGGCCGCTGGCCCGTGGCTCGCTGGCGCTCCATCTGACGCCGGGCTGCTGTGATTACAGCAGCTAATCGCGAGTCTGGCCATTCCGCCATCAGACGGGAAAAGCCCCATAAATCAGTGTTTGAATCTTTGCCTTATCTCTCGTCATCTCGTTTTCTGACATCCTCATATCACCATCCCACTCCTTCATCACCAACCCACCTCTTTGGGATGCTGCGGAGTTCTTTCTTCGGTATTTCTTCTTTTTTTATTGTTTTTGGGCAACGACTGCGTAGTCCTGCCGCTAGTTTGGATCATACTGTTCCTGCCATTAAGCATGTTAACTATGCACTCAAGGCAAGTAGATTGTTGTCGTAGTCACCCCAGTGGGTAGTAAAGCTCAATGCTTGGTGAATAATTTTGTTTTTGTATTTTATCTATATTCACCTGCTGACAAAAGTTTCGGAGGTTTCCGTGTAGCTACAAGTCGCAAATCAGATATTGCTAGTTCACAGTTTTTCTGCGTTTTTTGAGAACGAACTAGCGAGAGTTGTCAGGTACTAAGCCAGTAACATTTTTTTCGAAAATTTCCTTTTTTCTTCTTACAAATTTTACCCTCGATCCCTCCCAAAAAAAGAAAAAAAAATGTGTTTCCTTGATCCCAGGTCAGTGATAGTGTCTCTTCGATGTCAAAGGGAGGTAAGTCTTTTTCGAGTACTGTCCCTTACAGTTATTTATCTAGTGTACATGACGATATCTCTGTGTGTGTGTTTCATTTTATGAGTGAAACAAAATTCTATACTCGTGACTGAGTTACCCATAGGCTGAGTCATTTTGTTAACTCCTTCTACTCACCCTCAATGGGAGGCAACTCTCAACTAAGGACACATGTCTGCTCCACTATGCGTAGTCATGACTGAACATTTGCACTGAAGTGTGTCTGTTCAAACACCTGACATATTTATGCTTTATCCACGCATCTCCATTTGTTATCCAGTTCTCATCACCTGAGGGAGAGCAGTAACAGCGTCCAATCAATGCTTCCGAACAGTGATTCCCTCGATTTCTTCATGATAAGCCTGGAAAAAGACAGGGCATCATTGCTTTTTCTGCTTGAACTTCTTTTAACTGATCCTTCAAAATCTTACACTGGGTAAAAGAAAATATGCGACTGAGGTCTTGAGATTTATTAATGGCTCTCCGAGGAAGGTCCAGGGAAACATCTTCACAAAAATGTTTTTGTTTTTGGAATATTTTCTTTTTTATGTGTTGTTCAATGTTGAAGAGCTAAAGTACGGCCTGTAGACTTCATGCTTTGCTGTCACTTTGTGTTTGTGCTGATAAGGACCCAAGAATATGATTATAGATATTATTGTGATTATTGCTGGCTGGATGCCAATGCCTAACACGTGACTAGGGTTGTGTGTGGGAGTTCGTCGATGTCACAAGGTTCTTGAGTATGGCTGAGTAGCTGATTGGTAGATTGAATTTATCTCTTCCAGATCATTCAGTAGACAGACACACATACACACTGATAATATTGGATATGGGTCTTCGCGGAAATATTTTGAGGGGATGTTTGCTGGTGAATGTGGACAGTTCCTGACATTTACCTAAACCCCAATCAGCTATGAGTGGTCGGGTATAGATAATTTATCTCCCAGTTTAGCGAATGTTTCGATCATCAACCATGTTGCACGAGCGTTTGGGGAACGTTTGAAGGCGGTTTTATAAGCTTTATTCTGGGCCGTCGAGCACGAAATGCGCAGTCTCGCTGCGCCACGGAGGCCGAGACTTGGCGCGATGAAGCCAACAAACACTCTGTCGCACTCATAATCGTTTAATCGATGATAAAAAAACAAACAAGACAGATAAAAATGTTGAAATAGCTGCAGTCATTAAATGTGTCTCATTGCTAAAACTTTAGGTAGGCAAGATTTATTTACATATTATCTCTTCGTCTCGTCTCTCTGTGGAGAGTGTGTGTGTGTTTTGCGTGAGTGTGTTTGTGTGTGTGAGAGGGAGGAAGAGGGAGGGTGAGCAGTGGAACTGCTCTGGCTTCAGGCCATATATTCCTGATGTCGTGATTTCAGAAAGCAAAGTTTCTTTCCCCAGAGAAGTTTGAAGGTCGCTGATTGCTTGGTGTCATGGATGCCAGCATCTCACCCCGGCGCCATGATTGATTAATTGCAGGAGTTGAGTGAAGGGCGCCTCACCCTCGTCGCTATTCTCCAGCGAAATGGGAGTTATCTCTTTGCTGGCGATGGATAAGTGGTGAACGATCATTTTGTTTGAATTGTGGTTGTCATATGAACACAAGACAGGCGTAACACGATAATACTCAGGAGATCCGTCTGGCCGAAAGAGAAAATAAACTGGAAGCTGAAAACAACGCATAAAGTAAATTTAAACAGTTTACTTGTGCAGACAGGTCGATGTTTGAGCCTCTCTAACCCCACACATGGGGAGATTAACAGTCCAACATTAAAAACGAGTTGAGATATTTATTTGCTTAAATCTAGTATTTCACAATTTTCGTTATCAAGAAATCTTTTTTCACAAATTATTTTACAGGTAAGCTGGGAGACGACTCAGCTTTCTCGAGTATAGGTCAGACATCGGTCATTTTTCTCTGAAAAAAACAGGAGGAGAAGATAAAATTGTCGTAAAAGAACACTTTGCAACTTTCTGAGTGTAGTCTATTATATTAAGCTCAACATTTCAAAAAAAAACAGCATAAAAGCAGATATAGGATGTCAAAAGTGTGTATCATCAATTTAGAGATTAATGGTGCATGAGAGATGGCACTACATTTGTCTGTCTGTCTGTCTGTCTGTCGGTCTGTCACTGAATTCATTTCACCATGTCTATCTCCATCTACCCATGTCTCTCTATTTCTCTCGCAAGATCTGTGTCAACATATACGTACATTGCCAACTTTCTATCTCTCCACCATCCATCCAACACAAAGTAAGGCAAGAGGCGACATAAGGAGGGATGGATGATCCATACCCAGGATGCATTTAGCCGGGTAAGAATCTGTTTAAGTGTAGTGAAAGACAGTTACTGTTGGAAAAATAACGAGTAGAGTAAGTAGTAACCACCTAAACCTTAGCCACCCGAAAGCTGGGTAATGGTAATTAGGTGTGTCTGTGTACAAACTTGACTCACAATCTTCACCACAAAAATTTCGAGAACAAAGATGGGTTCCACACATCACCCTCCCAGTCCCTATTTCCTGACCCTCCGTAGTGGAGAAGAGGCCTGTCAGTGGACAGCAAGGCCGGGGCTCGGGGTGTCATGGATACCCTCCCCTGAAATCAGAGGCAAATTAAAAGTTGGGGGGGACGAGAGGCGGGCGAGTTTTCACGCCGTCAACACGCCTCGCGCTCTGCTGACGCCTCTGTCAGGTCTGACGAATGCTGGCATTTGCAGGGGATCGTCATCGCGAGGAGCGAGCGCCAGGTGGCGCTGCTATTCCGGGGCTGCCCGCCAGCTATGCTGACGCCAGGTTGGCCGTCAGGGCGGATGTCTTAGCTTTGGAGGGACGGCCATGATGCTGACGCCCGTGGACATCAACTTTCTTCTCTCTAAACTCTGTGATAGTGCGATGTGATGGCGGGGCGGGAGTGCCAGTAGTAACACAGCGCTAACATACTATCCTAACGATCGTAAAGTATTGGGTTCACATCTCATTATGGGACACACATTTTTCTCAAGACGAACCCCTTTTTTTGACCAATTACCACCTTCCTTGGTGGATTGTGAGTCAGGATTTCGAGAAGTTTGTTATTAGTCAATTATCCAAACTACCCGTAAAGGCTTGGAGTTGATGGTAGTCTCAGGGACGATCAACGACGCCATCAACGTCAACCGTTAGGCAAAGACATAGTAGCGACACTACCAACCAGTTCCTAGCAGTGGCCAGAAGCAACAACAACAAACAACAACAAAAATCCGCCATCAGAAGAAAGGGTTGTGATGGAAGCGACTGCTGTGAGCTGGGTGAACACTGACAGAACGAACTTTCACGAGCACTCTTGATCGGCAAAAGCGCACACTGGGACTACATTCAGAAAACGGAAAAAAAGTATTTCGCGAATATCTATCCTGTGCTTTGAGATGAATAGGCGTTGAACTACTTTTTGGAGAGGACATGTTTTTTTTAAAACACACACACACAGAGACAGAGAAGGAAAAACTGACATCTAATTGGGTCTGTTTCAAGCATTCCAGCATCGTTGGAATTCTCGAGATGTTCTGCAAATCAGTGAATGGACGCGGACCTCATTTAGCTCAAAGGAGAAGAACTCTCTTACCGAGCATGACGAAGTTCTGGAAGCATCTCTCATCTCTTACTGTTGGTTATCGCCGTGAAGACTAGTGAGGTATTGATCATCGCACCACAGAAAGGACACGAGGAGGGCTTTCCTTGGTCGGCAATGGATCCTTCTCCAACTTGGACTCAAGACAACCTCTCATTGCTGTCAGGGGTAAAGATGAAGACTACCACTGTACTACCGACTACCTTTTATAAGAGGAGAGCACTTTACAGGGACTTTAGTAGGATTTAGGCTTCTGTGTTCTAGTTTTCTTGTCCTGGTCTCAAAATTTTGTTTTCCTTTGCATGGTCCATATTTTCCCCTCCATTTTTACTTTACTTTTATTACTGTTGTAAATACGTTTATTATTGTTGTTAATTGTAATGTTGTTATTACTGTTTTATTACTTTTATTACTGTTGTAGACTGATATTATTAGTTGTACATTGTTGTTATTACTGTTTCAATTAATGTAATTATTCTTGTTGTTACGTTTATTTACTATTACTATTTATTATTTACTATTACTGTTATTACTGCTCTTACCACTTTCAGTAGTATTATTTGCTGTTCTTTTTATTTGGCTATTTTCCCTTTTCCTTTTTCAGGATGGAATAGCTTCTTGAAGAAATCCGTCATGATTGATAACAAATATTATCAAGAAAACACGGTTCAACTAATTGCTTTCAACGAATATTGTAACATCCTGATGTAAACATCAAAACAACCATGCGGATTTCTGTGAGGTCTGTCCAGGACAAACTCATTTATTCTCTAGGCGGTTGTTGTTTTTCTTTGCACCACAGAATTATATAACTTTTTCTTCGTCGTTTATCTGTAAAATTGAGAGGAACGGGAAACGCATGTGAAATAGTTTGAATCAATCTAAAAGACTTCTATCTACTGACACCTTTCTTTGAAGTGTTTTACAGAGCTCTGAACTCTCTGGAAACGAAGTTAGGAATGCCATTCACGTAGTCACAGCACGTGCACACGCAGGCACGCATACACACCCGCTTATGTTCTATGTTCACGTGTCTATCTCTCTGTCTTTTCTCCTCCCCTCCCTTCTCTCTCCCCTTTCCCTTCAAACGATGTTGCCAATGAAAGACGCGATTAGGGCTAAAAAAAAAGTTGCAAAAAAAAAGAAAAAGAAGAAAGAAATAAAATTAGAACCGTCACGCTTTGCTGATTATTTTTATTCACGAGGGCCAAGCCTGGGAGATTCCTAACTTGTTTCCCAAGTCTCTGTAATCTGGCGAATGTTCTCTTCCGCTGCACATGTATGTTGATGTTTGCTCCTCGTCCCCTCTGTCCCTAACTGATCTCTGAATATTGCTGAACATTTTTCTTGGGCTTGCAAATGTTCTTCGCACATTCCACCGACAGCACAGACGATTCCGGTCGTAAGACGGTAACAACTCGATCAGACCCGCCATTACATTTTTCTTCATATTCGAGAACGACCCTCAGACGAGAAAAGGAGTTAACAGAGGTGAGAGGTGACAACTGGCATGGTGTCCAACTACTTCACCGACGCCACTGTAGAAGCAGCATCTTTATCATAATCGAGATTTTTATGACTGATTGCCAAAAGACATTCTAAGCAAACACCTTGAGGGAAATTTTCCATCCAACATCTTCTTTGACCTCCAAGAGAAAGACTTGCAAATGGGAGCGAGAATAGTTGTCGGTACCCTCAAAAAACTCTACTTAGGCCTCACCCATTTGCATGTCTTGTTTCTCTACAATCTCGCACCGGAAACACTTGTTTGGAGGGTAAGTTAAGGACCTCAAATTACCTTCGCCCCCTACTGGAATATTTGTATGATCTGAGATGTCACTGCAGCGGCCATCCCTTTGTGTACTCATATGCCCTCGACAGCCTCGGCACCGTGTGGGCGTGTGGGCAACTCGATAGGGAGGGCCGCCTGCAAGCTAGCCACTTTCTTCACCAGCAAGACAAACTATTTATTCAGACGAGCAAATATTTCTTGCGCTTGTCCCAGCAGTGCATACAGCTTCAAATCGGTAGCACAAGGAAGGACGATCTGCGAGAGGACAAATAAATACTTTTTCTGGCAGGAGTAACAAATACACTAAGGAGTCCAACAAGAGGTCTTTGACACCAAGAACTTCTCTACCGCGTGAAGTCTGTAGAGTCTGAAGGTGCTTGCTCTCTCTCCCCCAATCACCATCTAGTACCAATGTATTTGTTTTGTCTGCTTTCTTCATTTACTCCTGCATTTCGTGTGTTTAGAGGAGGGAGATTGCTGCTTGATGTAATAGTGTCTTTAGAGCTTGGAGGGACATATGATGATGATGAGGATGAGGATGAGGATGTGTCCGCTCGGTCCAGCTTTTTGTCGACAATTAAGTTACAACATACAACAGCACACGCCTGGCCCGCAATATGTTAGTCCCATTTCTTGATCATGTTACTTAAGTTATTAAATAAAATTTCTCCCACTTTTCTGGGAAATCGACAAAAGATGTCTGGTACAAGAAAGTTTGCGATAACCCATCCCCTAGCCAGAAAAAAAAACAACTTCTGAGAGCGAGGATGAAGAGATAACGGTAATTTCCAGAGCTCTAGCTCTCTCTCTCACACACACAAACAGTCAAAATATCAGGCTAGAAAAAACTTCTTCATCGATCTTAAGGCCCCTGACGATCAAGTTTGGTGCCTCTTTGGGAATTCTCAAACTTTTCATCAGATCTGCTGTGAGGTTTTTATTTTCTTTCTTCTTGTTCAATCGAACTGCGAAGATTCCTCCTCTTGTCGAGAACTTGTCCGAGCATCAGACTTACAGCAGACGTATGTTAGAACTCGGCGAGAAGAACATCAGATTAAATTCTAGCTCCAGTAAAACACGAAATTAATCTCCAAGATGCTGGGAAGTTCATATAAGCTTGTTACAAACATGTCTGGTAAATTTTAAATGAAGCGACACAATAAAGATTGGGTTAATGGGTGGATTCATTGTTTGTGTGAATGAGGGAAAGAAAGAAACAGAAAAAAAAGGGAAAAAAACCACAAGAAAAAGGAAAGAAGGGAAACCGGGGTAGAAGTGGGGCCACAGAACTCCTCCTG
The DNA here is from genome assembly GCF_003073045.1 of Pomacea canaliculata. Lineage (NCBI taxonomy): Eukaryota > Metazoa > Mollusca > Gastropoda > Architaenioglossa > Ampullariidae > Pomacea > Pomacea canaliculata. The sequence continues at coordinate 28,958,307 of NC_037595.1, forward strand.
CTGGCAGGAAGCGTGGTCTCCTGCGACCTGACGCTGGCCGTACAGGGAGCGCCATCTGCAGAAGACCTATGTGAGGGGAGAGAAGAACAAGTCTAATTAGGAGGGTGTCGGGTATGCTTGACTAATTAGACCCTAGTCAAAATCGTCTTGTGTTACTTTGGCTTTTAATGAGCTTCTAGCACTTAAAACCAAATACTTCACAGCCAGGGACTGTAAAATAAAAACGCCAGGGTTTTGTTCATCAACAAATGGGATGCTTTCTTCATAAAATAAAAATATTTTGGCATGGGGAAAAAAATCTTGTATTTACATCACTCTTTTGTTCCATAATCTGAGTATACTTTCTTGGACGAACTGTGGAGGGCGATGAACAGTCGTCCATGCTTTGGACTCCCCAAACAAAAGCCAGACCTTGTCCCACGTCTTCACCATCTGCAGTTTGTTGCCAGTTCGGGATTCAAGATGGCTATTTCTATTATTCTGTCGCCTTATGAGCTTGTGATGCATTATCAGCAAAGGTAGGTCCCACCCTACACCCACCTCACCATCATACCAGCTTTCATCCTCATTTCATTCTCAGCTTCTCCTTGAGCACTCACACAGCTCCACCCCACTTACTCCTCTATCCACCCTTAGTTCGAGCCAACAAAGGTGAGTGTCGCCTGGAAACTCGCGAATGGCTCGCCACGTATGTTGAAGTGGCCACGACATTGATAGGTTTCACCTAAAAACACATTCGAGAAATGGATTTGGAAAATCGGTAGAAAAAAATGCCTTTTGAGAAATGTCATGTTAATCCTTATGAGTTCAAGATCCTAAGAAAAGACTGGAATAATGACAAAGTTTTCTGTATATTTTAAAGGGTGTCGAGTAGCTACGAATATTAAAATATTTTTAAAATTTTAAATATTTAGGGAAGCGCAAGAGAAGAGATTCAATGTAAAAAAAAAAACTGTAATAAAATTATTTATGAATCTCCTTACACAGCAAACGTATGGATGAGATGTAGACATAAGTTTGGAATGTTTTTGTATTTCTTGCTTTGGATATTTTTGTGTATTTTACTTTCAAAACATGATCACACAGAGATTATTCCTTCTCAATTGTTGCCTTCGTCACCAGGCAAGTGGAGACTGTGAAAAATATTAGTAGTACACAGAGTGTTGTAAAATGTTCCTGGCTGTATAATATTTGGGAGAGAAACATTGTCCAAGTTAAAGAACATTATTTTCTTCTTTTTTTCCGACACTTATCCTGAAAACGCCATTTTCCAGGACTGGCTGTTGTAGTCAGACAGTTAATGCTCCTTTTTTTCTTTCTTTCTATTCGTAAGTCATTTGCGAACGGTCACTCCTCATTTTGTGCTTTACACCAAGCAATTTCACGGAGTTTGTCAATAGTCGGTCTTTGTATTTCTTGTTTTTGGGGCAAATATCAGACTTTCACCTAAGAAAAGACAGGCAATCAGCTTTCGCTTTGTTTTTCCATCTCCTGTCCAAGTGATCTTCGCGGCTCTTGCACGCCTCACTTGCTGATTTTTAAGTTCATTTAAAAGATTAGTTTCCTCTTTGTTATTCGAAGAAAGAATTCCTTACAAGACAAGATAAGACTTTCATTCCGGCCCATAAAACTCGTTTGACATCTCGATTAGATAAGCGCAGGACTTTTTTCCGTCAGCAAGAGAGGACAACTAAAAGGATTGGTTGTCTCCTTCATCTGCAAATTTAACTATGGATAATAATACTTATAATAATAATATTTATAATAATAATGATGATGATAATAAAATGTCACTATTTGTGTATTATGGAACAGTTGAATTGTTTTTTTCTTGTGTCTAACAATTCATGTGCAATAATAGGAAGAAAAAGTTTAAGAGTTTTTTTTTAAAGGTGGGGTGAATTGAATTGAATTTTTGATGTGGTACAAAGTCTTGAACTTACACATTGTAATTTTGCAAGTGTGAAGATTAATTTGTTGTATTTATATATTGACTTCCATCATTGCCAGCATCACCACCGTTCACCACTTCTTCTGTTTAAGGAACTGAGCGGATGAAGAAGACGAATGGTTGGACAGGTAAACAGAGAGATAGACAGACAAGCATACAGACAAATATATACATTAACTGTCTTATTAGAATGTCAGGATTAGACAATCCTTTCCATACACTTAGCAAAAATAAGTGTCAAGACTGCCGGCCTGAAGTCAAATAATAATTGAGGTATTCTGTTACTTATCAAAGAACTTACAGTTCAGGATTAGATGAACAAGCCTGCGACCAGCTGCTGGATGCAGGACCTAAGAACCCTGTCCTTCCAGACCGTCTGGTCGAGGGGCTTTGAAAGGATTAACCCTGAAGAAGCAAGATGCTACCTTCTGGTCCACTAAACTATCACGGGGTGACAGGGGAGAGCAAAGTAATTTACCATTCCTGAGAAAAGTCATGCTCATCGAACCTGGCATAAAACTTGTTAAATCATTAGCAAAGTCCACAGCTCCACATCTTTTTGTCACGCGACCATCATGTCCAGTCCCAGCCATCCCCTCGCACGCTCCCTCCTGTTAGCCTCATCACCGCCTCGGTTTTATTTTTTTAATTCAGTTTTTGCCAGTCTGGTTTTTCTGTCGAAATTCTTTGCTCGGATCTCTTTTTCTGTCTCGTGTCAACCTGGATAAACGTCTGCTTCTTGGCGACAAGGCAAGTTTGAAGGCGCTAAACTATTTCTCATTGTTTACAAACAGTTTGATTATTGTTGATTTCACACACGGCAGTCTTCACAGAAGCGGATGTAGGCAATTATCTTAATTATTGTAATGAGAATAATACTCATAGAAAGAGTGGGAAATAATGAAGGAAGCAGTGGATAAAAAGTCACCGCATATATACATATAGAAACCGTTTATCTTGCATAGTTAGGCATTGGAAGTATTTCTCTACCACCATCTTTTCTTGTAATTCTTTTCTGTTATCTCTTTGTTTTTCATTCTCTCTCTCTCACACACTCTCTCTCTCTCTCTCTCACTCTCTCCCTCTCTCTCACATTCACACTCCTAAGTGTTTGTTGCTGAAATATACCTTGTCCTTTGCTGCCCTTTTGAAATAAAATTCAGCAATATATTCCTGGCTTTTAATTTGCGGTTGATGACATTCTCCTATGAAGAACTTCTCTTTTTAGCAAAATTTAATCTAACTCTTCAAACAAAAGGAGGGTTTTAGCCTATTAATGTCTGACTTTCAATTAATATTATCGCAAGTGCACCTGTGGCATGTTCAGATATTTTCATATTAATCTCTTGTTATTGTTTTCATTGACCTTTTGCCTGGGTGCCACGGACCAGTTCGTGCCCCCCGTGTTTTTCGGAAGTTTAACCTTTGGTGACTCAGGGACTAAAAGTGTATGTCGAATGTATGTTGAATGCATGAAAATGTTAGATAGGAAAGGGTTGTGGTGGGAGTGGGAGTAGTGGTGGTGGAGGAGGAGGTGGTGGTGGTGGTGGTGGCGGATGGTCGAGGTGGATAGTGGAGGTGGTGGTGGATGTGGATGGATGATGATGTGAAAAGTACATAAATGCTAATGACACTGACATATAAGATTTCGCAAGACAGCAGCTAATAGCAAACTCTAAAGAAAAATATAAGGACATATGCACATCAACTGTTGATCAGCTTGCGTTTAACACATTACCATTAAAAGATGAAAGGATGAAAAAAGGAAGGTGGAAGGGATATGATATCAATGAATTCTCGCTTCTTTCTAATCCCTGGTTTAAAAAAGTAAGTACTGTTCAGAGGTTTGGGTTCAAATTATTTAACACCCCCAACACACACATACACCCACTCACCACCCAAAAACTCTCAACATGTAGAGAGAAGCTGTTTATATGGCAACCACTGCTGTGAAGAAAGGCTCGGTGTAAAACACGGTATTGAAATACATTTTTTAATATTATAATTTAACCCCGTTTCTATTACTTTTACTGTGCCATTTTTAAATAAAACATTATGAAGAATAATGGTTCATGCAGAAATTTTTTGTGAGGATTGGTAAATCTAGTGGAAAACTTTGTATCGATGGTAAATACACTTTACAAAATACTTTCGTTACTGCAATATTTTACAGAAAGTATCCTCCAAATGTCTGAAAAGTTAAAATCTGTGGATAAATTAAATTTTAAAAAATTTTAAATGCCTCCAACTCGCATTTCATGTACAAATATTTCTTATGAATGTAAGCTACAAGTATGAAAATCCATTACCTTTAACATTTCCTGATTTCAATTGTTTTCCTAATTTTGTGTTTTACTTTTTCCAAACTGAGAGGCAGACTAATTTTCTTAAGAATATTTTTACCAGGACGTTGAAGGGTAATAAATAATTAAGTAAATTAAGACAGTATGCGAGATTTAAATACAACATTTCTTCCTTCTCTTGCCTTCCATTCTGTCACAGTTTGGGGAAATTTTTTTCGTACTTAATATGTACCAGCGAGTCAAGGCTTAGAGAAAATGTAATTCCAGAAACAGATATTGTCCAGATTCCACTGAATTTGTCAGTAAGTCATATAGTATGTCAATCAGCTTAGATTAATATCAATTTATATTGCAAAAGTTTTACCAAGTTAATGTATGAACCTGAAAAGTGCAAACGTTTCTCATTAACAAACAGCTGTTTTGAATGATTCTTCAGAGCCTAAAAAAACAAAACAAATACGTATCATCTGCAAACTATGACACTAAGAATGTTTTGTTAGCAACAGCTATTTCTTTAATATCCTCCTTATTTCTTAGTGATATATCAAGAATTTCCGCACGTATAAGGAAGATATACGGCGAAAGAATATCTGCCTGTCTACAACCTCGTTCTACACCAAAACTTCTGGAGACTCGGCCATTTGCAATAAGGACAAGAGCTTACATCTTTATAAAACACGTTTTCCCTTCTAATCCAAAGAAAATTCAAGTGGTTTGTGGATAAAGGAGTGTGCAACAGAATCAAAGGCTTTCTTTAAGTCACCAAGAGTAATAGGCCTGATTTTTTTCTGTATTTGAGGATGGGGTGGTGGTGTGCTAATCTAATATTATTTTGCAGTCGACCTTCCTTGCATAAAACCCATTTGGTCCCATGGAAGATAGATGGCATAACCTGCTTTATTCTTTGAGCTATTGCTGAGAAAATTTTAAAGGAATGGAACACCAAACATCGATTGCTCCCTAATCGTTATTATTTGTTACATTTTCGTCAGTTATATTCTTTTTTAAATTAATAACGGCTTCGTTCACCCATGCCATGTCCTTCATTTGTTCACAATATTTGTTTACCGAGCTAAAACCCTAAAGTATTTATCGTTACATCTTTAACTTTGTTGCTTCGAGAATAAATAATAGTTTAGTAATGATGGTGTTTTTTTTTTTTTCTTCTCAAGTGATTACTGTCATCTGATCTGTGAAGTTGATTTCTGTGTTAGAGGTCATATTTATGAGCGACGATGTCAAGGCAGCGACCTAATAGGTCAGCTGGGGCCGTATTCATGAAGCGAAATTAAGTGAGCAAAAAATATGAATCGTGATGAAAAATGTCTTGTCTTCATAGTTACAGCGCACTGTCTAGACTCAAGGGATGTTGCTTTAGGTTATTTTGCCCTAAGGAGATTTTGCCTCTGATTTATCACTACAACCCCCCGGCGTCCGGGGAGTCGAGGCGCCACTTTGAAACTACGGAGCCGCTTGCCATTGATTTACCCAGGGCGACGACTTACCCTCGCTTCATGAATACGGCCCCTGGCCTATTCAGTCGCTGCCTTGACCTTATCCCGGTTATCCACTGTGTAGTTGCTATAGTAACGGCTCACGGCTATTGCAGTAATCCCGTCTTGCGCTTGGAAGCTCGTCCTCAGAATGTCGGTGTTTCCTTGAAGACAGGGCATCTACTTACCTAACCTAAACTACATCTCAACGAGTATAGCCGCTTGTCGCTCCTGTCACCTGTCAATGCTTACAACCTACATATCATTGTATCTACCCAAACACAATTAATTAATTCGACGTGGAATTTACATAAATTATCCTTTTCAACTTCACGATCAACGTGATAATGTTCAGTCAGTTGTGACGTAAGACCTCTGACCTCCGATCAATATATTTATCGCGTCACACGATTTGATTTACTTTACATAATTTCACCAATATTCGGAGCACAGACATAGAGAGATAAAAAGAAAATTAGACCTTCTACGCTTCTTCCTTAAACTCAACAAATTACCTTAATTATTAAAAGCAGTCAAAATATTTCATTAGTCACGTGTTCGGGGGGAAAGTGTCCAGAAGACCTTTAAAGACGCTGACAGACTTCTCACCTGCCGAGCAACGTTTTCAGTCCGTGTACTCACCAGGGAGTCGAATTACTAGAATCTGTAATCACTGATATAGGGACTGATATACACTGCAGGTGTAAATTATTTGCTGATTTCCTCATAAATACTTGCTGCTGCGGTTGGACACCTGTCTTGAGGAGGAACAGCTTCCTGTCCTCCAGACCCCCGGGGCCAAGACATTGCACGCAGTCTGTTGCATGAGGATCTGAATACTTCAAGAAACTTCTGGAACACCGAGGTTCGACAACGATAACAGAGTGATGATAGTCGTCGCTGTCCTTCACGTTGTCCTCATTTGTCTTACTCATTTCATTAAAAGTTAACGATGGTGTCTTTACCAACTTTGGACAAAATGCTTTATATTTTATGCATTAACTTATGTTTTATCAAGTTTCTTCCAGTTTGCTTAGTGCTTTTTTTTATTGTTTTATTGTTTTTTTGCCAGATTTTCTGTATGCCAATGTTTTCTTTTTCCATTTGTGGTTTTTAAGGATATGATCATTTGCACCTTGATTCTTAATTTATTTTTCTTACTTATAATTAGCTTTGTTAGAAGTATCAGAAGTTCTTACATTTTTTCAGAAAAGCTGTGAGATTAAGCTAGATGTGTAACTTGACAAATGTGAATGCTGTTCGTGAACATCGTCCATCATTTCTTTTTCTTTACTAGGACCGAGATACTCTTCTATAAATTCTTTATTTTTGCATTCTTGCTCAGAATGTTTTCTTTTAAACTTATTTCTAAATTTATTTTTCTTAAATGGCAGCTCGACACAGACACGAAGTTCAGCTGGAAGTTGTCAAGACATTCAGTTAACATTGGACTCATCGTCACTAAAATGTAGTTGGGTTTAGCTACATTTCTACTTTCTACATTTGACAGGCGGGACAACAATTCCTGTTCTTTAATTTTCCCTAAAATTTACTGCAAAAAACTGAAAAATTCGTTTTACAGAGATATGCAAGGTGAAACAGATGATGGGAGGAACAAACATATTTTCCTAACAATTCTGCTCAGTGAGGATGGTGCGAGGAATGCATCTTGGGTGACTACAGAGCTAATGTCTTAGCAACCTTTGAGATTCCTACTCTTGGGAGATGGACTAGAATTTATTGACATCATAATTTACACCACTATTTTATGAAAATATATTAATAAGTCATTTCCACTAGCTTGAACAGTCCTTGTCCTCCTACACTCAATGAATAAAGACGGGTGTGTGGATGGCTCACACCTTCGAGCCTAGTTCTTGCAGTCTGGTGGGGCGGGGGAGGGTATTCCAGGCTCGTTCGATACACACACTCGGGTATAGTGCACCGATCATCAGTTGGCTAATGAATGGGACCAGCACATTGTCGCAACTTAAAGGAAAAGGCGTAGCGAGGGTGATGTTGGCGTAGCGAGGGTGATGTTGGCGTAGCGAGGGTGATGTTGGCGTTTGTTACTGTACACCGGGCGAGGCCAGGAGAAAATCAGATTACTGATGTTTGCCGAGTGTTCATGTTTTTTCTACAGAGAAGAGCCTCGACCTTCTCTGTCAACATTTACTATAATAATCTTCACTTAGCGCAGGTTCCACAAAGTCGTGTGTGTTTGTCGGGGAGGGGAGGGGAGGGTGTGTATGTGCGCGCGCACGACCAGGAATTGCACACGTAGTCTTTTGTCGAGGTTCGATCCTGTCATCCCTGATCAATAGGAATTACTGAAAGCGATATGAACTATGTCCTCGATATTGTGCAATATTGCTTCTCAGATAAATGTCTATACTTTTATCATTTTTCTCCACCCATACATTCCTTCCAACGACTTGATTTGGGAAGTTGGTGGGAGGAGAATCTTTTAATCTTTAATTTTTTTTTCTTGAAATATTATTAGGAAATAATTTCAGTATAAGGTTAAAATGTTAATGATGAAATATGAGGGTGGTCTTCTTTAAGGGCACTGATAAAAAACTGGATTGTAAAAAAGGAACGAAGAAAAAAGAAATTAAAAAAAATGAACGATGTCCCACATGCTTAGCAACTAAAAAGGATAGTGAAATTACCAAAATTGCAGACAATTCTTAATCTATGGACGGTGTCAACTCTGGAATGTAGTGTTTGGCAGTCTCTTAAAATGTGGCCTGGATGACGGTGCAGCCCACGTGACCTCGCAGATAGTCGCGCGGTGCATCTCGAGATCACGATCCTAGTCAGGCCATGGCGAGCGAGACACGCCATCCAAAGACCTTCAGCCCACACCTTCTAAGTCCACTTTGATCCCCGAGCATCTGGTGTCACGATTAGTTCACAAAAGCCACGTGAAATTTGTTTCTTTCTCTTTCTTCCTCCTCTTCTCTCTCTCTCTTCCCTCCTCTCTCCTCCTCCTCTCTCTCTCTCAGAATATTGTGTACAAGAGGAGAATGTGTGGAAGAGGATAATTAAAATTTGTGTAATATGTGGCATTAATTATTTGTATGTCTGTGTGAATGTGGATTGCGTGTGATTAGGAGTGTTCTTGTATGTGTGTGTGTGTGGGTGTGCGTGCCTTTGTGTGAGAATGAGTATGTGCGCGTGCGAGGGAGAGTCCATGTGTTCGTGTGTGTATGCGTTCGTACTGGCGCGCGCATGTATGTCTGTGTGTTAATGTGTATGTGTATTTGTGTGTGTGTGTGTGTGAGAGAGAGAGAGAACGAAATAAATTTGTAGATGACTGGTGTTACCTGCGTAGTTGTAATCGACCAAGCTGTGATATTTACTTTACACATCGCGGTCCCTCCCTGTACCAGACATTCTATTTTCTTACTGAGGCCTCATTAACCGATGATTCTGTAACTTCTCGCTAAACTTATAGAAAGTGTCAGAACACTTTCCTTCTTATAAAAGCGAAATAAATTTCACAGTCCTCGCCCCTAGAAGAAAGGTCAAGGGTCATCGTCGACCATCGTCTGTGCCATCAATTCACTTCTCTTCCTCGTTAGGTCAGTTTGTATTGGTCTGATAGAGTGAATTGTAGTAGAAAGTAGACACCAACATGCTCTGCAAGATGAAAACAGTTTTAAAAATGTTTCTCCGATTATCGTTTAGACTACACGCCATGTAAGAGTACTTCTGAAGGAGGAACCGAAGAGAGGAAAAATCCAATAACAGTAACACTAAACAGTAAGCAGTATAAGTCAGGATAAAACACAAAACCAGGAAAAAGAACATTGACAATATTAAAACAAATAAGACACAAGGAAACGAGAAGACGAGAAAAAGTAAAACAAAACAAACACAACCAAAAAATGACAAAAACAAGAAAAAGCAAAATATTTATCAATAACACAGAAAACTCTAGAACAAGAACAGGAACAACAAAAGCAAAGTTTAAAGGAAGAATAAAAATAGAACCAAAAGCAAAGACAAAAAGAAGCATGCAGAGAGAGCCCGAGAAGGGATCTGAACCCTGAGGTTCTCACTGGATTGGTGTCAGGCGCTAACCGTCGTCTCACCGGACCTCCCGAGTAGAAGGAAAATAATTATACAAGGGCCAGCTACCTGTGGCATCATCTAGCATGCTGACAACATTCCCTTGTAGATGTAATTACAAACAAATCAACCCACCAATTAGCTGTTTCCAGACAAAATTACAAATTTCAACGGAACTCCTTTATTGACTAGCAAGCACGCATGCGCGCACACACAGTTTACATTTACATAGAAAACTCCAGAACACTGCTTTGAAAACAAGTGCAGCTATGGAGTTCAAAATATAAGTTTTGAGTTGGAATCGGATTGGTCAAGGTATTTAGAAAATTTGAATAGTTAGGGCAAACGACTCGGAAATGTATTTCAGTTTTCTTCATCTTGTTTTTGTTTATCTGAGCGAGACACTCCAGTACGACAACAGGAAAACAAATCGCGCACAAATCACGAAATTCAGCTTGTATACAAGATAACTGATAAACACATGCAAACATGTCACTTGTGCAAATGCTGATGTTGTGTGACATTTATTAAACGGTTTACAGAGACAGGGGGAGACACGACATGCGACATTTACATGGCAAGCAGCTTGGGTTTCGTTTTCTGTGGTATTTAAAACAGTTTTTGTCGTTAAAATTCCCATAGTTTTTGTTGTTTTCGACATTTAGCTCATTCACGATACAATGCAATCTATTTTAATACAACACAAAACATGTTATTGAACTCAGATGAGACAAAGCGATCGTTCATTTATCAGTTAGTGGAGAATGAATGAAAGAAATAAGCAAAGAACAAGTCTTCAGTCGCCATCGCACCCGGGACATGACTTCGTGTACATAAACCTATTTTTTACGATAAACTCTTGGACTGATTGTACAGGCAATAATAAACCAACCAGTGATTTTTGCAGTTTTAATCCATTTATTGCCTTTACCATAGTTGTTTTCTAAAATTATTATTTTTTATTTGAGAATTTTTCAGTTCTTGTCTTGCGTACAATGTTCTCAAAGTTTGTGTGGTGTTTCTTGCAGTCACATTATTTTTGTAAAGCGGAGTGCTTTCTGTTTCTGTTGAAACTTAATGGAGGTGAATATACAATAATATGAATGTTTACATTTTTAGCTCAGGTAATTGTGTGCACATTTTTGGGATTGTGTCTAACTTTCTTATTATTAGCTAATTCATTTACTTGTCTCTCCATGTCTGTTTGAAGTCTGTTTCATCTATCATCAAATTCCAATTAAGGTTAAAAAAATTCTTGGATGTTAATGTTGATTACTTTTTTATTAAACTTCCTTTTATGGTCACGTTTCGATCATTTGACGAAAATTTTAAAAAATTCAACTAGTCCTGCAATCAAAGAACGCACGCTCATCTGAACGCACGCAGGAAGGAGTGAACAAAATCTGAACAAATAAACGAAAAAAAAAAATCACGAACAAACCATCCACAATGTCTCTAAATTTACAACGTGTTAGGGCTTAATAAGTTTGGAAACTTTTATAACATGAAATTATTTGTCGTTATTTTTGCTGTCTCTCTCTCTCGAACTTCTTCTTCTGCGTGTCTCTCTCTCTTCCTTCTCCATCATCAGCAGGTCCTCCGCATTTTCCCCCCTTCCCGTATTTCTTAAGCCCCTCAGCTTCTCCCCACCATCCCCATCCCCATCCCCATCCTCATCCCCCACACACGCCGCACGCATTCCAGCATCGAGCGACACCGGGTCTGTCGCTGCAGTGCCGCCGATGGCTGCGCGATGCCAGGACCAACACGACCACCGAGGCGGCTGTTCTGTCGACATCCCGCCACCCCCCCTGCACGTGGCGATACCAAGTGGGCCCTCCCCCCCACACCTCCCTTGGCAGCGTGCCGGAGCCAGCAGGCAAGGTGATACGGGGGCGGATGAGCTGTAAAAGAGACACGAGCCGAGGAACTGTTCCACGTGGAGCTCTTATAAGCTGTCAGAAGGCCTTCCCGTCCCGTTGCACCGTACCAACATACACACAAGGTTTGGGGCTCCATCTCTTCCTTCGCCAACAAGTTTGTGAATGCCAACCTATGTCAGGGTACCACCTTCGTCTTCAGGGTAGTAACAAGCCACAGCATTTCTTATCAACAAGACGGACCGCTGCCTCGTTTTAGTTCTGACAGAAGGGAAGGTCTTTCGCGAAGAACAGCAAACTTTTCTGAACAGGTAGTGTGTGGATGCAAACGCTACCAACCACAATAAAAAAGTTAAACATATAAAAAGTTTAGAGCCTAGCTTTGGTTTTTTCTCTCTCTCTCGCTCCACAATAGTTTTTTGTACAGATACAAATTATTCTTTTGAAACATCTTCAGGAACGGAGGAAGGAAAAAAATTTTAAAAAAAGGTTTGTAAGTGAACATTCTTAACAAAAATCAAAACTAGTTTTCAAAAAGTTAGGGCTGTCGTGTCTGGTCCCAGACTCAGTGGTAGTTCGAAGACAAGAAAGCTCTATCTCGTTGCCAGATTGTCATAGCAGCAAGGTGAGATACAACGCGGAACGACAGACAGAAAGACACTTGACCATCATGAGGAAGACCACATCACAGACCTGCTGGACTGCAGTCACCGTCCTTCTCAGCCTCTCTCTGCTTCTCAGCCCTGCCTCAGGTGAGCAAAAGCCTCTTTCTTCTGGTACCAGCAACATTGTATTCATTCTTCTCTCTTTCCTTGTCTTTCTGGTTCGTTCTCTCGTAGACGATTTGCTTCTTTGTTAGTAAACGAGAATTTCCTCTTCCGTCAACCACCAAAAATTTCTCTTTTCTCTTTTCCGTTAACCGTCGCTTCACTTTGAGCCTTTCCACCTTTTTTATTTTTATTTTTTCTTCTATCCTCTCGTCCTGTCGTTTATCTCTTGTTATTCTCCCTTTATTCTCGATTCTCTCCGCTAATAACGAAAGACCTTTCCTCCTTCGTTACTCTTTATTGCTTTTGCATGCTGTATTTTATTCCTGTATATTTTTTCCACAATTCCTCCTGAATATCATTTTGTCTGTTAAAACTTTATGGTATTTTTCCTCCAAATAATTCTCTTCATGCTTTCGCTGGCAATTGTTTCTCTAGCTTCACCATTTTATCATATTCATCATCGTTCACCGAGAGAAAAACTGAGTGGGAAATGTTATTTCAAACTATTCTAAAATGAAAATCATGTCGCCCTTGTTGTCTGTGACAAGAATGACAAGCTTTGTGAGGGATAAAATATTCTGTGCGGTCTGACAGAATGTGTTTATGATTTAAATGGCCCGATTTTTTTGCCCCTGGTAAGCTCCTTAGCATGTCTCAACACATGGTGTTCAGACCTGCCCTCTGTGGCTTGGACATTCTAAGCCTGAGTTGATATTTTAGTAATATTGCGAGGAGCTCATAATTCGTTTTGAAATACTATTCGTTCTTTCGCGGTATTAAATGGCCGAGACAAGGAGAACTTATTTGTGCATATACATTTATACTGTCCACTTCCTATTTCACTTTTGCGTATATCAGTACAAATATTGTCTTAATTTAAGACATGTGGCCTGATTCACTTTATTAAAAAGGAAAAAGGAGAGAAAGCGATGCATGAAGAAATGATGGAGGTAGAACAAGAAAGAAGTGTAGGACGAAAGAGAGACGAAACAGAAAGAGACAGTGTCGATATTTTTTGAAATCCAAAATTCATCTCAAGTTAATAGTAAGAAAGCTTCATTTGGGCTAAAGTTTCTCATTTAATTATTCTGTCTTCACAAGTTTTGCCAGGTCATAAAACAGCATCGCTAGAGGGTATATTCTTGCAGGAAACTTTCCAGATGGTAATTAATGATCCATTATTCAGACTTATTAAATGTATAAGTCCCAAATAGGATAAGCTTTAATATAGACAGCTTCTCCTCATAAACAAATGACTTGCAAATGGAAGTTCTTCATAAAGATGTGACTTAGTGATGGTAGAATGTTCGAAGAGAAGCGTGTAAAAATGGAAGGAAATGAGGAGGGAGTGGTGGTTAGAATCCCTGGTCTTGTCCGGGAAGCGCGATATTTAAACCCCTCGCTCAGACTCGGTTAGTGTCGGATTTAGCTCCTTGGGCCCTTCAGACAAAATTCGTTTCATCGACAAGCTTTAATTAACTCCTGAAATTTTTCTCTGGGGATGTTTTTAACGGGCAAGCACGTAAATCGACAAAGTCACACTGATAATGATAGGCGTGCGCGCGCACACACACACGGACATACATTGGAAGAAAACAAGTACAATGAAAAAGAGAGAGAGAGACTGCAAGGAATAGAAAGAAAAATAAAGAATAAAACTTAACTTAATTATTATAATATTTTGTTTCAAGTTTCCTGTTGAAATTGTCAGTTAGCTTAATGAACCTTGAGTTCTCTACACTACGTGATAGCTACGTCTCGCGGCTGTTTGCCAAGTACAAGCGTGACGTCACACACAGATTCTGTAATGTAGTGAAGGACCTTGTAAGTAGTTTGACTTGCGAGTGAGGAGGAGTTAGGATGGTAGATAAAATCGCTCGTTGCCTTATCCAGCCTAACATTGCTACTGAATGAGGAAGAATGAAGTTCGTCCATGTTTTAGCGACCTCCAATCAGGGTCTGTATTCAAGAAAGGAGGGGAAGTAGTTATTAGGAAATCAAGGGTAAGCGCGTGTAGACACCGTGGAGGTTGGTTGGCTTACCTAGGAGTATAGTTACCAAGCAGTGGCAAGGATTCTCTGGGGTAAAGTACACATCCGAGGGGTCTGGAGAGTACGTTGTATTCACGTAGACAAGAACTTTGTCTTTGATTTATCTTGTTCACGCCTGGGCAACGACTCACTCTCGCTTCATGAATACGAGTTTTTATGGATATAAATAAAAGACTCAACATTTGAAGTAAATGCAAGGAAATTCTTTGCGCTGGAATGGTGATGCTCCATTCATAGTTGCTCTGCTCCCATGCTAATAATTACAAATTTTGATAATCACATAAAAAGGTACAGGGACGAATCTGGTAATTTTTATTTTGAGGGTACTAATACCCAGGAGTCGAGACTGCAAATATCAGGCAAGATGGAAATGTCTCGCAATATTGTGTCAGGAAAGTATACTCTTCCCCGTCAGTAAGTGCACGGCCCGGTTATCAGCGTCCCCCGTCTTGCTGTCTCTCATTGTTTGATGGAGGACTGTGAGAAGAGTTCACTGTCAGACCAGCAAACCCCTCAAAAACATATCCAGTAAATATCCCCAAAGATCATCACAATACTAAGTACCATGTCTGAGTCAGAATGCTCACCCGAGAAGTAAAAAAAAAAAAACACGAAAAATAAGTTAGTAAGAAGGAAATAAAATTAACAGTACGGAGGTTAGTTAAAAACGAAGAGGCAAAGAAAATTAAAAGATCTCTGGATACCACAAAAAGTTAGGAGAACATTTTTTAAAGTATTAGTCTGCGTTCAAACCCAAGATGGTTAACAAAGGTAGAGGGACAGGTAAGCCCCTCCGCAGCCTTTTGTGATGGGATCATTTCAGGCAAATACTGCAAGTGTTGCAACTTCAGCATTAGTGCCAAAACATATTCCTGAAAAGATTGGTGTGTTATGTTAGAAACTTTAACACAAAGGAAGCTTTGCTCCGTAGAGGAAGTATAGAAAATATCCAACTGCCAAGATCCAGGTAGATAAATAACTCTTTTTAAAAGATAAGGAACCGAAATTGTAATGTGAGGAAGGTGTTTTATTGCAGTAACCTAACTAGACATTTCAGCGAAGAATATCTGTGATCAATCTTATATAATCTGGAATTTGAGAAAGCTTTGGTTAGGCTTAGTGATGACGAAGATGTCTCTGGATGCTAACAGTCGACATCGATGATAGAGAAAAATATTCAAATTTTATACACCATTAAAGGTTTAATAATTCATGACAGAGAGTGCAAACTAAACCTTATGCTGATGATGCTCAAATATGTTGTGGAAGCAGACAGATTGTCATGTGATAAAACTGAGGTCAACATTCATTTAGCATGCGACATGTGCAACTACCGCCACAGGCCTACATGTCGCCCATAAATATTCAAACAAAGAACAACACCGATGATGGAACAGGATAATAAAAACCGTTAAAATGTGTGTAAAGGAAGACAGCAAACTCAGCAGTAAATTGAATGAAAGAAAGAATAATTTCAACAAGGACAGGAAATGAGGAAGCATACACCTTAAAGAATGTTATCAGATCGAGGAGTTTTATTTTTAATTTGTTTCATTTTTTTACACCAAAAAAACGGAAAAAATATATTGTAATGACATCTCACTTTTCATAATTTCCGAGAAAGAAAAGCAAACAAGAAGGAAAGAAGGTCTTTAGGTGTAAGATGAGAAGGCGGGTGGAATGGACGGGTAGAGGAGTGGGTTGAGGAATGAGGGAGGCAGGAGTCTGAGTTGGTTTATTACACGTACGCACTTGCATGCATGCATACATGCATGAACGACTGGTTCCAGATTCTGGCATCCATTGCAAGCATCAGGTAGCGTTCGGGTGGGCACGGAAACGGGCTGGGTGTGCGTGCGCATCCGTGCGGAGGGCGTAGGAGGATGCCGGAACGCGTGCCGCCTCGTGCCGCTGGACTCGGGTCACGCACACACGAACTGGCGCCAGTCATTAGAGGAAAATAGTCCGTGATGGATGTATCGTTATAACGGGCCTGCTGCTGAAGGAGGCCCAGCCGCCGCGCTTCAAAAATAGTTCCTCAGTCCGCCCTCGGGTCGATTAATACGCCGCGGTGGAGGGAGCGCCGTTACGCCATGTGTGGACGCTTGTCTTCTGAATCATTTGCCTTTAATTGCTGATTTCCATTAGCGGCTTACGGTCAGTTTTCACACTCCACACCGCCACAAGTAAAATAAAAGGAAGCAATGAGCAGGGTTACTTGAGCTGGAGTGTTGGAATATCGAAATGGTCTCAAGTTTTAAATAATAATAACAAAAAAAAAAAAAAGGATTTGGGAGAGTTCCGGGTCTTGATGCCTGTGTCTGAAAGGCTTGAAGGAAAACTTCGACATGAAAACTCTCGAGTTCCAACCCTCTGGTAGTGAGGGTCACATGCAGCCAAAAGGAGTTTTTGCTGCTCTTTCCTTTATTCCGATTTTTTTATTTATTTATTTTCTTTGAATAAAACTGTAGAAGGTAAAAGAAAAGGTCACGTCTGTATCTGGCAATCTTTACACCTCAAATATTATTAATCACAGAAAAGAGACTTTTTCTCATTAATATTTGCGAGTATCGACTATTCTCAGATGATGTAAAGGAATAAAATTAAACTTTGAGCTGCTTTGAAACAGAAAGGAAGAGCCGTTTCTTAAAAAAAAATGAGATGGGAGGAAGGTAGATAATGTTATGAAAACAAAGCGAATACGGGGTAGGGAAAGTGTTTCGAATTTGGAATAGAATACAAATGGCGAAAGAATGAAAACACGATTGAAAGGAAAATGTTTGACTGTACATATGGCACATTAAAGAAGAGAAAATGAAACAAACGATTTATAGGGTGATGGGGTCAAAACTCATAAAGTCACTATTTAACCCTTTCATCGCACCCACTCAAAAGATATCTCATTTGAAGATCTAACGGTTACCCTCATGTTGGGTACACTAGTTGGGTACACAGAGATAGGGGTGGGTAGGAGTCAGCCCAGTTTTGTGGATATCCTCCTCCTGACTGGAGATGCACCAGAACTCATTTTCCCAGCGCATTGCGCAGCGTGTGGCCGTGTAATCTCGCGGGATAATCCCACGCCCGTGCTCATTGATTCTCGGTCGTGGAGAAGAACGTGTCCAGAATCTTCTGGGGAGGGAGTTGTGGGTGGTCGAAGACGCTTCCAGATGCCCGTGTGACCTGCAGAAAGAGGTCGAGGTCAGTGTCACCTTACCACGGGGCTTATTGTGCAATGAGTCGATGCCAGTAATGTTGTGGACACACCCACACACACACACAACTTGATTCTGTTTAAAAATAAATGGGAAAGATTTACTTATATTTCCGAAATTCGCCTTGTAAATTAATTTACTCTCATCACTAGATACTCGGGAGTGGACGTGTTGTCCCATCTCACTCCGCACATGTTTTTTTTATTCTCCTGCCGTTATTCGCCAAGTGTTCTGTTTGTCCTGCCAGTCTGTCCTATCAACTTCTGCAACATGTCAACATGAAGGAGGCCATACTTGAGTGTAGGTGGCACTGCCGTTGTTACGGGGCCTGACAGACTTAATAAATAAAACATTAAAATTTTATAGTATGTGCCACTTTCTGCTTTTGATATTACCCAATATTTTTTTAACTTTTCCTACGCACATTCCTTAAGCAAGACACAAATTGTGGAATCCCAGAATATTCCAGAAATGTATTTCGATGTTTACTAAATCAGTAACGGGAAGGTCGCTGGCCTAGAAGATGTAAGGGCAAGTCTGACAACAATTCACACTTTGTTGTAGCGAATAGGCAGGTGACAAACAATGACTATCAATCTTTGAATTGTTTACACAAAAATTTAATTTTAAAATGCTCCGCTGTTCACGTCTTCAAACCATGGATGCTGACTGTAATGGAGAAGTCGACAAATGGCGGATGAGTTTTTTTTAAAAACGAATTGATCAGCTTGATATTCTGCTTGATTGATTTGCTAGCCAGTCATTTGCCGCCCTCTCTGTACCCGACTGTCCAGGCAGTCACTGGCACCCTCTGGGTACCCGACTCTCCAGTCAGTCATTGGTCGCCCTTTGGGTACCCGTCTGTCCAGGCAGTCTGAGGTCGTCTACCACAGAACATCCCTTTGCAACATTGTAATTCTTACTTGCCTGTCTGTGGGTCTACCATACATATTTTTATTTTTGTCGACACCCACGGAAAAGGCCGTCCTGGGGTTTGGAATCATTGATCTTGAGTGGAAAATATTTACATCGATGCTGTTTTTGTGTCGTCCCGCAAAGCACCATTCAATGTTTTTGTCAATACCCAACTGTCCCTCCGAGTGGTCTATCTTTGAACAAAAAAAATATAGTTTGCATTGAAGAGAAAGCAAACAGCATGCTTGGTCCAAGCACGGGTATTTAACCTAGGGAAAAAGGCTCGGGGGCAAAGAAGAACGACAGTTGTGAGAGATACATCTTTCTATTGAATTCAGGATAAATAGAAAGGAAGGAGCATAGGAAGTGTATGGCGAACGAACGGATAGATAAATGAATAGAAGAGATCCATAGATAAACAAGACAACAATAAAGGTGGTGAAATGGAGATGATGGCGATGCACACATTGATGTGTTGAGTAACCGATAGTAAATGTTATTCAACACCTACATGTTGATCTATTGGTGGCAAGTTTTATATCTCCATATATATGTTTTTCTTTATCTTTCAATCTTAATCCTGCAGGCTACGCAAATTTATTCCATCTATCATCTATCTCTCTATCTTAATCAAGCATGTTCATCTATCTTTGCAAGTTTTTATTTCTGCATTATACTATCTACCTGTTTATCTATCTCTCTATCTTAATCATGCAGACTACGCGAATTTCTGGGGTTTTTTTTCGAAATAGATGCTTATTAGGCAAAAGGAATCGAACTATAAATGATAGTTGCTAAAAACCACTTAGTGCACCTCAATGTAGTTGCACTATCTTTCCGAACAGCAGGACTTGCTCAATTATACTTTTCTTCACTCGGAAAAATCATACAATCGATGAAAGCTCACATTTCTTCATCTTTCTCCTCTTAATTTTTTTCTTCTATACTTCTTGTTCATATATCTTGGTCTTTACTTGATGTTCTTGTTCTGGTTATTGTTCTTTGTTGTTATTGTTGCTGTTCTTCTTGCTGTTCTTCTTGCGATTGTCCTTGTTTTCTGACTCTAATTACTTTTGTTTTGAGTTTTTTCTTTTTGTTGTTGTTCTTGTTGTTGTTTATGTTGCAATTTTGTTTTTGTTTTGTTTTTTGTTTGGTTGGTTGTTTTTTGCTGTTGTTTTGTTATTTTTATTTTTATTGCTGGGTTTTTTCTTGTTTTGCTGTTGTTCGTGTTGTTGTTCTTGTAGTTTATGTTGCTGGTTTTTGTCTTTGCTGCTGCTCTTGTTAGGTGTATCAGAAGGAAAGGGGAAAAAACCAGAACAAATATGAACGGAATAATTGGTGGAGAACCAGCAAAGTAGCGAATGGTGTGAGAAATACATCAGTTCAAAGCAGTGAGTCCTTCATTTTCCTTTACTCTACCTTTTGAGTCCATTCAGTTCCATTAACAAAACTGGACAAATTCGTGAAACTGGTTTTCGTTAAATTAGTCCTTGAGGAAACACCACTGAAATTTTATTGAAAAAAGTGAGGAAAACTGTTATATCTCCGACCATTGATGCACTTTGCGAAGAAGAGAAACAAAATATCGACCTGCTAATGTCCGTGAAGGTCCTGCCCACCTCCCCAGGTCGCCCAGACGGCTGCATTTTCCGAATGATGATCACATTTTACGAGTCTGGGACACATTAAATTCTGTAGCAAGGAGGGGGAAAATCAGGCTTCGTATTATCATGCAAGCGTTGATAAGCTCGTACTCACGATATGAAAGACCGTGAACTCTTTTATCCGAGCCTTCTTTCTCCGCTTCACTTGCGGGTGAGTTTGTGTTCTGGAAACACGGAGAATTTCAGAAAAGTTGTCCACCCCTTTCCCAGAAACTTGAGAACCTTCTTCATGATGTTCGATCAGCATCCCGACCAATCCATTTGTATACTGATCTACTAATACATGTAAAAGTACATCTACCTACTAGAAAGTCAGTTATACCCTTGTGACGTCATCTCCGGTGGAGAGGCCTTTGTGCGATTGCGATTGGTTGTCTTCATCTTCTTGGCCATCTTGTCGCCATGCGTTGGCAACACTGTACTTCCTGTAAGATTTATTTCGAACTCGCTAAGAAAGATTGTCTCTCTGTTTCCTTCACTCCTGCACATGCGCAATGACCGCCGAAATGAAACATGACAGATTAGTTCCGGGGATAAAGATTCCTGCTCTCCATGAGCATCGGATCCATCGTCATGGCAACGTATGGTGCAACAGAAGTGCTTTGCATGGGGTTTTCTGTGACAGCTCGTCGGCTGACAATAAAAATGGACTGAAGACCAGTCTGCTGCTTCAAGTCCTGCATCTTCCATCACCAAGACATTTTGTGTACCCACTGTCGACATCTACAGATAAAGACATCGACTTCAGGAGTGACGAAAGAAGACTGAGGACTGTTAAATGTTTTCAAGATGTCCTGCTTCCTATTTTGCGACAGTGATCTGCTGGCTGCAAGTTTTTCCTGCCCATATATCTTCTTCTATCTGTCTCCTTTTCTTTCATTTCCACACTCTCTTCTCCCCTTCCTTCTATTCTTTTTACAACTCACTGAGGTGCAAATTAATCCCAGCTGAAAAGCACTAGTTTCTTCCGACGGTCTGAAAACTGCTCGGCATTTAATCCAGTTTCCTTTATCCGTGAATCTTCCAGCTTAATCAGTTCCTTTCTTCTGATGTTCAACGAGAAGTTCTCTTTGTCATAAAATCTCTCATTTCCATAACAATTCAGCTCAGAAAGGTGTCCTTCAATACTTGAGGCTGCGCGTTGCATACATTTGCAACATTCGCAACATTCGCAACATGCTTTTTGCCATCGATTCCAAGCTGGATCGGGAGAAAAAACTCCAAAGTGTTAAGCTGAAGGGTATATGTGCACAGGTCATGTGTCTTTAAGCTTCATGACGATCTTGGATTTTTCTGCATTCTGGACTGAGATGAATAGCTTCCTGCTGGTTTCAAAATTGGTGTTTCGGGGAATATATTTAAAAAGAGTCCGTTGAGCAAACGATTCGCTGAAATTTTTACTTGTTATCTTCAGCCGCAGATTTATTGAAATTTTTAAATGATGAGAAAGAAAAGTAATACTTCATTCACAACGATAATGTTTGTATGACAAAACGAGAGTGTCATGATTTCAAGTTTTGTATAATTTAAAATTCAGTGGAAGTCTGCAAGATGCTATCTATGGAGGTATATGTTTACACAAACATATTTTCGTACCTGAACACATACACATATCTGCACAACGGAGGCACATATAAGTACACCTTACACATAAATACACACACGAAAAGGATGATGGGAAAATAAAAGCTCGTAGAATGCATGTAGCCACCATGACATGCCAATCCGGTGTTGGTGTACAGAGAGATGGAGTTCCTGTTGTTACTTTTGTAATATTACCCAGACTTTCTCTTTCATCGAGGACCACTTTCAGAAGTTTCCTCCCTGCTCGCCTCCTTTTCCATATCCACGGTTACGATCACCTATCACCCCCGCTATCAAGTTCTCTCCCTTGTTCGTGTTTACCCTCCTTCACTTTCATTTTCCTTTATGCTTCTGGACAAAAATGTCAGGACAAAGACTCCCAGTTTATCATCAGACACCGACACTTAATGTAAAAATCTCCACGAAAATATCCTGACGCGCTGGCAAATCATTTTACTGGGATATACTGTCTTCATCCTGTCACTCACAATTTCCACCTGGCCTTAAATGCCAGAGGACAGTTGCACAACACATTGCTAATTTTAGACACTTTGACCTTAAAAATATTGAGATAATCAGTTTTAAAGAAAGACAATACACAACAGTTTTAGAAGTTTTTCTTACTAAAGTTGTTGACAAAAAAAATATAAAAGTTTGAGCCAGACTTTCGTATGTGGTTGTGCAACTCATCGAAATGCACAGGAGCGATAAAAATATTTTCTAAACTTTCTTCATTAAAATAAGTTTTCGAATGGTTGTGAAACTAGTCCTGGATCCTTGCATTGTCTTGAATATTTTTCAAAAGACTTAGATGATGACGACGACGATGAAGAAAAAGTAATAAGAAATATGTCTTAGTCTCTTTGGCGGTCGTTTGTTTACAGGGAAAATGCTTCTCTCTCATGGTGGCTTCGTCTTTGTTTATGATGATGTAAGAAGTTTATTTTGCTTCTGGTCGCTTAGCAACGTATACAGTTGGGTCTTATTGAAAACTTATTTCACATTCAGGCTCAGGTCTGAAAATTTGTGAGAGAGGAAGTCACACAGGGAAAATCCTGATATGTGTTTTATTAACACCTTTATGGACTCATCGACTTTATTATTTTTTTACTTTTTTATTTTCTTTACAAAAGCCCGAAAATTTAGTGCCGCTGTGACAAAATCCAATTTTATTTTTCAAAGTAAATAATGGAAACATACTGAGAATGCGAGCATTTTTGCACCTTCCCCAAACATGATCTGTTTTGCATATCACCGTGTCAGAAGAGCTTTGGATAGAGAAGACAAGTGAAGGATATTATCCAATGGACTAATGTATTTGTATGACCTGAAATGAAAAGGGAAGGCTGGAGAGAAAAAGTCTCTTTCTTGGAGGAAGCAAAACAGTCTCGACTCAATTTTATCGACTTCGATCTCTCGGCCATACTTTATGAATGCTCCACGACTACAAAAGAAAGAAGAAAGATGCTGCAAAAGATGATAGGAACAAAAACCTCCACACTGGGCGATTCTTTTCATCCAACCTCCCGTTCAGTGTCATTGATTTATCGAACTCTTGCCTTCGTTCTTATCCCAAGAAAATCTTATCACAAAGAAATCGCACAAAATTCGGGTCTTATCGCAAAAACAAGAAAATCTGCAGAGTAAAGTAGAACTGAGAATAATATTGATGGTAGGTTGGAACAAAGTAATGGTGAACCTCTACATGATGCAAGATTAGTTCAAAGTATACGAGGAATCTTTAATTTCATTTAAACCACTGCATCCTGCGGTGTGGTTCAGGTGTACATCTTGTTTTAAATTTTGAAGAAACATTTTTCATCTTTCACAATAAGGACAAGGTACTGTCTTTAATAAAATATGGTTGCGACATTCCCCTCCGCTGTATGTAGATAAGAATGTGTTAACAGAATATTTAATCAAAGTGAAGAGAGATGGAGCGACTACACATGAACAACAAAGGAATCAATCTTTGATTGGCCGTTAGCTGGATGGATGGATGAAGGGAGGGACAGAGTGACAGATTGAGACAAATAAGCTCATACACCCGGAGTACACCCAGATCGAGATAACTAGTCTCCATGAACGCACCTACATGAGGTCAGAGAATGAAGGCGTGCAGCTGGGTGTCGTGTGCAGCTGGGGGGGCGTGTGCAGCTGGGGGGGCGTGTGCAGCTGGGGGGCGTGTGCAGCTGGGGGACGTGTGCAGCTGGGTATCGTGTGCAGCTGCGTGAGCGCGTGCGTCCAGGAATTCGATCCTGTTCTTATTCCCGAAATATTTGTGTAAGAATAGGTTGTTTCCTCCTCCTTAGTGTCTTGTTACACGAATAGAGTATTTTGAGATGCCTTTTTTTGCTGAAATGAACAATTAAAGAAACAACCGTAAGTCCTTGAGAACGACATCGGCAGCAGCAGCAACAGCGAGATGAGGAAATGAATTTCTCCTAAGTGGTTTTTTTTACTATAAGAATAAGAAAATGCTCTACTAAAATCCTTACTCCCACCTGGCATTTAAGAATGGAAGGCCACTTAAACTTAAACTCGTTATTCGTGTCAACGAGTTGTAACCAATGTAACCTAAACTTGGTAACGAATACGGGTGTTGAGGGTGGGCCATTGCGGCAAGGATGAAACGATTAATGCCGGCAACAATGATTCCAATTAATTTTTTTTTATTAACACTTCATAAACTTTTCCTCTTGATTGCAAAATAAAAATGTATTTGATTCTATCAATCCCCATTTTCTTCTCCAGCAGCTATTAGTTTTTGGTAGTTATAGCAAAGTGCAAGACAGAATGTCAGTGGACAGGAAAACACAAAACATTTAATAAAGCAGGAAGCAATCATTGTTATACGTCATCAGACGAAATAACTGCGTTTTTTGTCTCTGTACTTTTCTTCTTCTTCACGAGTTTAAACTGTCCAAGACATCCGATGCTGTCACCTGGATGTTTGACGCACGTGTTCATAAGGGTGAGTCACTGAAGGACTTGGTATCAAGTTCCAATTAAACTTTCATTAGTTGTAGACGATCGTGGTATCGATGGCTAGTTCTCTAATGTCTAACCCACTTCCGGGTACCGGGTCTATAAAAGTCGATGACCTTCTCGACAATAAACAGTCTCTCGTACCCGGAACAAGGTTTCTCGAAATGACTTGTCTCAGTTAATCGTGTCATTTCATCCACCCTGTTTAATTCTGTGAGCTCTTTTTTTCGGGTCGTCTACCGATCAGGATGCTTCTTTGCTTGTGGAAGATGAGAAAGGAAGAGTGTATGGTGGTCTCGTGCTTGTGGGGTGAGATTGCAAGGTCAGAGCTCGTTAGCATCGCCGACCACAGCTCCGACACAAACCTCGAGGGATCCGAGGGTTGCGACTGACAGCCCACACCCTCACCTCTCCCTGCTCATCTCCATCATCATCAACAGCGCTCACAACAGCAACCTATCGCAGCTCACCTCATCTCCCCTTCGCCCACTCGTCGTAGGTGTGGGCCCACGCATTTCTCTATTAATACTGATGCTCAGGTGGACAAAGAAACAAATTTTATTTTTGTTTTATTGTTTGGACATTTCTCTGCTGGTTATTTTCTCTAGTTACAGCTCAGAGGACCTTCCAGGGTGTGAAAGTGTGAAGGTTTTATGTTAAAGGTGAAGGGTAAAGAGTATTAAAACCTGTGGAGCATAGAGAACGGGAACTGTAAGTGGTTAGTCATGTCTAGGGTATGGCAGACTTAAACCGTAAAACATCTGCGACTTACTTCGCGCAAAGAATGGAAGCAATGTTTACCTCGAGAGTGACAGTGACTGATATGCCGAAATGAGCCTTCCTAAGATCACACAAATAATTATCAAATATGTATGTAAGGCAAAGTTTTATCTGATGGCCTTTACTGCATTGTCCAAAAATACATATTCTGCTGTGTGTACGTGTCCCGTTAACAAGGCCCTTAACTTTTGTTTTGATTGTTTGTTTGTTTGTTTGTTTGTTTGTTTGTTTGTTTGTTTGTTTGTTTGTTTTTTGTTTTTGTTTTTGTTTTTGTTTTTGTTTTTTAGTGCTGGGTTGTTTTTCCCCCTATCAACCACAGAGGCGGTGTGGTTTCTCGATTATAGAAATTCAAGTGAACTGTATGGAGTTCACATAAAAATCTGCCAGACAAGGACGCAAAAACTGAAGAAGATTGATAGAATAATGAATGTTCAAATCAATATTGTAGCCAATTAATCCACCATCACCAAGCGTAAAGTGGCTCACATGTGATGGAGAACGACACTTTCATTTATTCACCACCACCACGACCACCACCGGCGACTGCAGCAACTGTACAAAGCAGCAATGACAGCGTAATGACGAAAACATTGGTCGTAGTTGAATATTTTACCTGCAGTGTATCCAAACATAGCATTACTCCAATATTTTTAACGGAATAACTGGAGGTTGGGTTCGGGAACTCCTCATCAAGGCAATTTTTGTCACTCTTGTTTTGTTTGCTGTCAAGCGTGAAGTTGTTGTGCTGCTCCATAACAAGCTCCCGCTGTTTTTTCTCCACGCACACACACACGCACGCACACACACACGCGGACAGCAAGAACTAGGACGGCTGCACGTGTCCGACTTCCCACAGACCTCTGGTTGCCCGTCAGGATGCTTTGGATGAGCATCTGCCTGTAGGCCTGCTGCCGACCAGGCCGTATCCAAAGGCGACAGCCTAATTGGTTTAATCCTCCGCCATGTTTTGGCCCGCAGACCACTCATCTGTCTGTATGCTGAAGGGAGTGAAAGAGCAGGGCAGTGATGGACCTCGTTGACCTCAACTGGTGTAATCGCTGTTTCGATATTATGCACGCTTTCTGTTTTATTCGTTTGTTTGTTAGTCCATTAATTCACTTGCTCCTGCTTCCTTCTTTCGCTGTTTGGTTTTTTTTTTCTTTCCTACTTTTTTCCGCCATTTCTTTCTTTCATTCATTCTCTTGGCATTTCTTTCTTTTCAGTTCTTTCTGTCTCATTATTTCTTTCTCTCAGCTTGTTTGAAATATTACTACGCGGAATGCAGATGGGACTTCGACTATCAACGAAAGGAGGACGCCATGCAGTCGCGAGTCACGTGATTTCTCTATGGTGACGGTTTGTTTCAGTGTTTTCGCTAAAAGCAGTTGCCGTTATGGCTGCATTAAAGGAAACATGGCGAGGTAGTCAGTCAGCCAACACAGGTTATTACTGCACTAACTTATTAATCATGGATTATTATCCAGGTTTTGCTTTTACTGCCCCCAGCTTCCGGTGAATGATGAAGAACGGTTAAAAATAGTGGGAAGGGATGAAGGTGGAGTATAGGCTTTAATCAAACCTGTGAGATATCAAACTTCTACCAGAAGTCCCCGAGTGCTAAACAGTCTGCCATGTTTTTGTTCTGCTGAAAACGAGTCGTAAAAACGGTTTTTGCGAGTGCTTTGCCGACAATACTGGAAGATCGTGACTGTTTCTGAAAACCTTTTTTTTCCTAAATTTAAAAAAAAAATCGATAGAGCTTTCATCTTATTGAGAACCCTAATTCCCTTCTTCTGTGCATGATGAAGAGAGCCTGAGGCATTCTGGGAAGTTTTTAATCTGTACTCACTCTTCAGATATAACAGGTCCGCACGAATGTCTTCAAACATTCGACACGAGGACAGACACTGCTTGAGTTGTAGGACACGAATATAACCGACATTATTTATTTATTTATTTATTTTTGTTGAATAATTACAGATTACTCAGGGTAACACACGCTAGTATGATAGTCTATCTGTGTAGATGTGTGTGCGTGTGCTTGTGAGTGTGTGTGGAATGAATATGTCAATCCCATGAAGCAAATTCTCATATTCTCATATTCTCTAAGACATCCAGAGAGAGATTTTACACAGGTAGGCAGAAAATGAATGTTTGGGGAAAAAAAAGATGGGCGTATTCTTGTTTACTGACAAATTATTGCAAACAAATTTATGCAATCATTGGACAAATTAAAGAATAAACTTTTTGGAGGAAACAATAAAAAAAAGACCCGCAGAATCGTTCAAAATGTTAAACTGAGTTCTTCAGCAAATTGGACATAAACTATAGTCGCAAGCTGTAGCCATGGTAATCGTTCTGTTTACAATTCATGTTCAAAGTATGGGTATACAGTATGGTTGGGTGACAAGCAGACAAGCGAACTCATGCATACAGATTTTTATTCCACTAGCCTCTTTCTCCATCTTTTGACATCCATTGAAAACATCCAGCTACTCTTCTTTCCTCTCTCACTCCGAGTAACGGGCTGACAATCAAACCCGCCATGGGCCAATGAAAACCATTTGCCAGGACCTAGATTTTCACCTTTACAGCTTTACCTGGCCGTGGACAAACAACTATTTTTATTATAAGGCTAGCTGCAATGTTGCTAGCCTTACAATCGGACTCACAAGTGGGTGAACCGCTGCCTCCCGATCCACCGAGGTCCGAGGAACGGGACCAGGTCGATGCGACAAGTGACAGAGCCGCTTAAACGCTTTTGCACTCTGGTTGTAATGGCTCGGCGGGGGGATACATGTGAGTGTAATTAGCCATCGATTGCCTAATTGCAAAGTCGAAGTGTTCGGTGTGTACACGACAATCATGTAATTATTACAAGGCTAGGGGAGGATCGATGAGGTGCGAGGCGAAAGTCACGTTATTGTGGAACCAGCAGAGTTCTCCTCAGCTCCACGAGAGTTCCACGGCTTCCTGGGCTTGTCCCGGGCTCGCCAGGCAGAAAACTGGGTTTTGTGTAGTTTCTTCGATCACGAAGTGAAAACCACCGATAATCTGAGTTTAAAATGTGTGACTTTTTGAACATTTTTATTTAGATATGTTGTGGCTATCAAAGCAGGATTTTTGTGTTACGTTGAGGGTTTTTTTTTCTTTGACGTTGTAAAGGTTTGTTTGTCAGCAAAGCAGGCCAGGTAAACAATGCCTATTTGAACCCCAAGTTGTAAGCAGCCAAAGTGACATCAAGTTCTAAAGGGGAAAAGTAGATAAAAGAATAATCAACAATTAATTAATTAGTTGTGATGGTCTATAAGCAAAAAAAAAAACAACACTTAGATATTTTTATGATTCTCTTGATTGGGAAAGACAAGCAGAACGATTTCATATTAAAGAGAGAAAAACTGTTACATGTCAAGCCATATTGACCGCACACTCCCTTGCACGTGAGTGCATGCACGCGCACCTACGTCAGCACGAGCTGGAGTCAAACCACGTCTGCACCAACCCACGACACCATCAACCTCACTCCCACCACGCACACACCTATACACACGCACGCGCGCACGCGTACACCTACATGTGTCCAAGATTAGACAGCATCCATTCACTCCTCCCCATCGGGTCCTCCTCCCGCACACATCTTCCAGCAGCCAGCCTGTCCTCCTCGTTTTTATACCTCTTTCCACACGATCTCACCTGCCTTTGCTCTCGTTTCCAGTTTCATCTGACAGGACAAAGGTACCTGTGGTCACATGAATAAATGTTTGTGTCGCTAGGCAAAGCGGAGAACAATTTTCTGAAATAATTTTCTGTCTATTCTTAGGTCATTCTTAGCGAGATTAATTAGCAACTAATCGTTCATCATGAATCATGCTTACCTGACTGCTCAGTGAATATAAATGGCAATGAAAAATTTACAAAATGATCATTATGGATGTGGAAACTTGCTTAGAATGAGGAGTTAGTTTTTCAAAGTTAGGTTTCGCTGGATTAGTCACAGCTGTCACTTGGTTTAATTGAAGATTCCCCTAATTTGACTAAAGAAACACTCGATTCCACTGAGGTGGACTTTGATTAGAAAAACGACTAAAGTAGCACTTGATGATTGAGGATGCACCTGATGAAACTGAAAACGAAATCTTAAATACTAACTTTCGTCCCTCCCGAATGAAAGGAAGATTGTTTTCATTTTCTACACAAAAAATACACAACAAAAATGCAATCTACATAATTTGTGTCACAAATTAGGTCCCAACTACCTTTCCTTGCTTGTCAGAAATAATGTCATCTCTCAAGACTCAAAATTCAAAGCTAAAAAAAAATCAGCTTTTTGAGAACACGTGTGCTGTCTAGGAGAGCCTAAAGGCCAAGAGAAAAGACAGTTGGGAAGACAAAAACAAACAAACAAAGAGCTTTCTTCCAATGATACGCTGACAAGCACAGGCAGGCAAGCTATAATCAAGTTGCCAAACAGCGGACTGTGGGTTTTTTAACATTCGTCAGAAGACCACAGAAAGCATTTGGTGATGCCTGATGGCCCCAGTCGGAGATTCATTAAATGGACCTCCCCTCGGGAGACGGGGGCAGCGGTTCCGCTTCACAGCCTTTTGACAGTGCCTCCCAACGAGTCTGCGAGGGTTTGAGGAGCAGGGTGTTTGAGAGCGCCCAACTGAAATTATCTTCAAAGAATCTTTCAGGGGCTACGACAAAGAAGCAAGAAAATCACAGAAATCAAGGAACATAAAAATCACTGGAACATAATTAGTCATTGCCTAAGAAATTCATTATAGTTTGATTAAGGGTTTTTCTGCTTTCGTAGTCTGGTAGACTTGGAATGTGGTGTTGATGCTTGTCAGTTGATTTTATGAAAACACTTTGAATGATAATTTTGTTATTAAACGTTGTATATAACCTCTGTTAACGATTTTGAGAAAGGGTTTGATGTGTTCCGAGTAAGCGCGCGCCAAGTTCTTGTGTTTTCCTACCCGTCCAGCAGTGTAGTGGGTTCATCAGAACACTGTTCTAAACCTGTTCTCTCAAGAAAGCTGTTCTTGAAGTCGCTGTCACTATCACCACCCATTCCGCCATCTCCTCAGTCCCAGTAGAGAAGCTCAGTAGAACATCTGACCGACCTTTGAACTCTGGGTCTTCGGTAGGTGTGGACACCACCTGTTTGCCAAATTTTGCATCAGGAGATTCCCCATCGAGGCATGCCAACACTTGTTACCGCTCCTAACGCTTTCCATCCCCTTCCTGCCTTCCACCTACCTGGAACATATTGACTCGAGATCGGAATACAGTAGGTCTGGAAAGATGAAGGCACGATGTTAGCACAATGCTGACACTCTGATCCAGTAAATTGTTAAACATACACTCCATCCAGTAAACCTTAAACACACATAGAAGGTTGTGAAGGTTTTTTTTTTTTCCTACAGCCACCATATTGACAGGGTCATGACCCTCGCACGTCAACAAAAACAATAAACATGCGCACGATGATCTTTGAAACAACAGTCACGTGCTCATTTGGTCATTTTACAGTTTTATTTTTTAACGGTAGTTCAATTTGAAAGTTGTTCAAGCACATTAAAATAAACGAAAACTATTGTTTATATCGGTTGGTCCGAAGGTAGAGAAGGTTGTAGATGAACGACTGGAACTGAACCTGTTCGTAAGTAATGGACATACTGTACTTCATTGTAAAAGTATTTTATGTTTCAAACATATTTTTAAGACTGTGTCCTTTTTTTGTTGCAGCCAAATGTGTCGGGAAGTGGAACATTCATGCGTGTCATGGAGGTGAGTATCACAACCTTTTGTGGTCATCTGACCAGAAGAGTTCCTCTAACTAGCCATCACGCTTCCAGCCTTCTGTTTAATTATTTCCCTCGCTACTCTTTGATAGGTTTTTATGGTAAAGAAAAGAGAAATGTTCAATAAGTACCATGATCAATATCCACTTCTGTATTTCTCCGCACATCTCGCTTTAATTTGCAGTACGCTCCCCTTGAAAGAGGAGAATACGAGCTTTCTTCTTCTGCTGTTGTCCTCTTCGCTCTGTCTTCGTGTCCTTTCTAAAGCATGTATGTACTTGAAGTCACGAACAAACAATCCAACAAATATGTACATAGATGATGTGTTCTATTTACAACTTTTAAACGTATGATTGATTTTTATTTGTACTCGAAAGGCTATCACAAATTTTTCGATTTAGCTACTGTCGTCTGCTCGTGCATTTTTAATGGCTGCTGGAGTCAGTGTCTGTCCTCTGTCATTTTCTTTTCAGTTTTCCATTTTTCCTTGGTGTTTTCTTATGACTTTTGTTCGTTTGCTGACTGTTCGTCGTGTTATGCTTCATGATTACAAGAAAGGTAGAAGAAAACCTTTTGACAGAGAAACTTTGACAAAAATCTGTGAGTAGTAGTTTTACCTTTTTGCCAATGAATGCGCTCAGCATGACAAGTTTTATTTTTTTATGCTTAAAAGAAAACTAAATATTTTTTTTACTGTCCATACACATTGAGTTTAAAATTTAAAGTCTTACTTGGGATGTTTTATGTAGGAGTGGAACGAGCCCCTGACAACCGCCATTAACTTGACGATATTGTAGGACAGAGCAAATGCGTGGTTTATGAAGCAAATCTCTTTCTTGGATAAAGTATTTATTTGATCCCTCCTTCCATCAGTATCGGATCCTAAATGCAAACTAAACTTACTTGTGCAAAACAAACAAACAACCAAAAAATCATGGGCTCTCGTTTTTATTTCCACTGGTAGACACACGTTCAGACTTGTTGCTCAGTCTCGTTCGTGCTTAGCAAAAAAGTCGAACTAAAATGGCTTCCGATGACAATAACACCATTTATTCATTCTTTCATTTATTTATTTTTTCCTCTTTCCTTCGGTACTTCATTGTGTCATTTTCCGTTACTCGGACACATTCATGTTCTTTTCCTCTCTCCTTCTAAAGCTGTTTTTCGGTTCCTGGTTGTACTTTTCGCTCTGTCGGATTTTTCTGTAAAAATTGCTGTGACGGTAATAACCCTTGTCAGCGCTGAGTCCCATGTCATTGTCTTTCTTTTTCCTGGCCGCTGGGTTTCTCTGCTTTTCTTGCTCTATCCCACTTTCTCTCCATCCCCGACAAAATGTACCCAATTAACTTTGATAACTGGAAACTTTTTCTTCGTCCGCCGAGGACAAGAGTAAATAGTCCGGCTCGTGGCGATCGCGCGATTAGCACGCGCGCTCTCGGATGAAGACGTGGACTAGTTTGTCGTGACACACTCTCCCTTGCGGAAAGTGCAAACAGCAACAAGAAAGCAATGAACTCTGACCCTGTTTTTGTCCTACAGACTTTAAACACTTTGCCAATATAGGTGAATTGTTAAAGAACGGATTCTCACCTTATGTTTGCTAAGACAATGATGCTTTATAACGTTGTTTGTTTGTTTGTTTGTTTGTTTGTTTGTTTGTTTGTTTGTTTGTTTGTTTGTTTGTTTTTGTAATCACCTAAATATCAAGTAAGTGGTCTTAGTGCTGTTAACATACTCTGTCAGACAGCAGACACTTCGAGAGACGACAGTCAAGAAAGTGTTTTAATCTGTTGGCATTTCTTTGTCCGATCACACCTGTTCTTTTTTTTACGATGGACTTAAAGTACTGACTGCACTAAACAAAATGTTTCCTCTCGTCCAAATTGTGGCACAAAGACTTTCACAGAACCTTAAGGTCGGATCTTTGACCTTTTTTTAAAGGTCTAAATTGTTTGATCAGATGTTTCCAAACAGACTTTTTATTTGCACCTAAGTTCAGACAGACGGAGGGCAAGAACACGGTAAAGTAAAATAATCTCCTGTCTGTTTTTAAATGATTTCTTTGCTTTCTGATGACATTTCGAATCAGGGGGAAAGAACTCCTCACTTTCGACTTTTAAAGAGTCGGCTCAAATTAAATAAAGGCCATTCAGCTCTTCTTTCTTTCCTGTAACATCCTTTGATCTATCATAAGTTGTTAGCTCAGTCAGTCGACACACTGCTTCGGGACATGAATACCTTCTGGAGAAGTCCGAGAGAAAAGCCAATTGGTTGTTCAACAACAGCCATAGAGAAAAACAAATATGTCTAGACAAAGAGACAGTTAGGAAGTTTTAATGTTAAAACCTTATGAAGCTCGTTTCTTTACGACCAGTGTGCAGTGACATGCGGCCAGTCGAGACCAATACCCGTTTAAAAAATTCCCTTTGAAGAGAAACGTGTAAAGTGCGTTGCATTAGCAGAGTACCTACGTGTGGCAAGGTACTTCATTTCACCAAGATTGAATTGGTCCCCTTGATGGCAGGCAATCCAGCTTGGGAACAGATTCTTGTCTGAAAATGACTGAGATGTTCTTCTGGAACTCTCTGCGTGACTGACCTAGAGGTGCTCTTCCCCAACACCACCTCCATGAGTACAATCAGACCATTTTCTGATGAGAACTTTGCATTGTAGTTCTAACTGGACATTTTACAAACATACCTTTCCATTGTCATTTTAACAGATGGTCATAGACTCATCCCCGTGTGGTGAGTATTGTGAGTCATGTCCTCTCAATGGACACAATATTTACCATTGTCGTCTTGGTGACAACGTCCTCTGTAGACATCTTCATATTCTACTGCTCGGCAAAAATGCTTAAAATATATTATGTTGCATTTTAAATCCACTTCCATAGTCATTCGAACCCGAAATGTCTGAATATTACTGCAGCTGTGGGACCCAGTCTTCAGAACGATTCCCTTTATAATTACAATAAATAAAATAAATGTAATCATCAGGGGCTTACAGATCTTAATGGAAACCTCATCCATTTCCCTGAGGAACTGCTATAAGTAATCAAGTTACAGTGAGATATGGCTCCAGGCATGTTCACCAACAGGGTAGATAAAGATCGTCCCACCCTGCTTTCTGAATAAGGACCGAGTGACAACAACCATTCCAATTAAAAGGTTGAGATATTTTCCTCCATTACAAACCTAAATCTGTCAAGTATCCGCCTGCCATGTTTGTGAATATTAGTCCCGATGTTTGTTTTCCTGCAGACACCATAAAGTTCATGGAGCGTTGAAACATCGGACACTAAATAAGCGATTGTAAAATCGAGAGAAACAAAATAACAATTTATGTGAAACCATTAAGTACTCTTTGAAGAAGCGAAAATATCATCCATAACCGTATTCCACAAAACGAGGATTAGTCGTTTACTTAAGTGAATGGGTTGAAAGGTAGAGCATAAAAAAGTTGCTGTGATTCTGACAGAATTTGCAATCAGAGATCATCTTTCTGAGATTAGGATGGAGAGAAAGAAATGTACATAATATACAGGACACAGAGATATTTCTTTGTGTGGTTTTCTTGGCCGTAGATGTGCTGAGCTCAAAGTAAGAAAATGGAAAAAAAGAAAGGAGGTTAATGGGGTGATGGATGTGGTGTGGCTGCTGACTGGCTGTGGGATGATTGTTCTCAGCATGCTAACCACCCGAGCTCTGGAGAGCGAACACAGAACAACGGCATCTTGGAAGCTGTCTACTCAACCGCTCCTCCATCCCACTCAACCTCCTCTCTCACACTCACACATCCCCATATAAGAACAGATCTTTATGCTCACATCATACCACAACAGCAACAGACATCAGAGGATTGCCTGTCCCATTGTATCATTAGCTTGAATTGAAAAACTCAGTTAAGGAAAGAAAATGTGTTTTCACATAAAATGTTATGAAGGAAAACAAACTTTTAATTTCATTTCACGCAGGATGAATATGTTAACCGAACAATATTTTATTACCCCACAAAAAAATCATGATTTAAGCAGTCGTTCTCATTTTTCAGAAACAGAAATTTAGCAGATTTATGGCTCTTCGGCTTGTCTACGGCCCATAACTTGTTAAAGAAACATTCATTGTTTCTTTTAAACAGAAAGCCGTTAAAATATATTTCAGTGCAGTGGCCTGTGAGATTAATGGTAGAGGGAGGGATACGGTGCCAATAGAAGCAGTGAGCCCGGGTACCATGGGAGACCCTCCGACTTGCCCAGACTGAACAGAAGAGGATTAGTTCTCACCATCTAGGATGGATGGAGGGATTGTGTGTGGGAAGAAAGATCAGGTCTTGGAATTCTTTAGTGTCTGAATCAGTTAATCCGAGTAGTGTACATCCTGATACTCCCTGGTAGGTAAGGGGTAGAGGAGTATGAGGAGAGGGATGAGGAGGAGGAGGAGGAATGTGCTGTGGACTTCCCATTGGCTGCTGGTCTTGACATCTTGGTGGTCTTTCACACTGTGTTGACCCGTTGTCTTGATCCGGGATTCCACAGTGTGCTTATGTCTTCTGGGGAGGCTGGCTTTCCTCCTGAGCTTTGTTGTCAAAGTTTTGGAGTTTGCCAGCCAAAGAAGTCTTCTTTAGACTTCCAGGTCATGGACCTTCCTTTCTTTCCGAATATGGTCAGCCAGTGACTTCGTGACTTCGGATTTCTCGAGAAAATACTTATTCTTGCACTGTTTATAAATTTTTCAATAAATTACTAATGGGACTGTATTTTAAATTTCAAATATTTGTAGAGGAGAGGTTAAAATCAGAAGTAGCATTGCCATCTTCGTAATAAAAAATATTAAAAATACAGCTACGATTGTTTTAATTGCAAACTTCAACAAACTATGAATTACAAACTGTGACTAGCTAAACCTGGGAATTACTCCGCGTGGGTGCCATTCACAAGGCAAAAACCGTTTTGTTGTCCCTTCTGTGACAGAGCAAAGAGAGAAAGAAAGAATGAAAGTGGGGGGAGCT
The DNA here is from genome assembly GCF_003073045.1 of Pomacea canaliculata. NCBI lineage: Eukaryota > Metazoa > Mollusca > Gastropoda > Architaenioglossa > Ampullariidae > Pomacea > Pomacea canaliculata. Next base: position 28,994,798 of record NC_037595.1, read on the forward strand.
GCTGCCATTGTTTGTCGCGAGCAGCCATGGAAGGAGGTTGTCGCAGCTGCTGCCATTCCCAAGCAACTCTCCGTGTCCTGCAAGATTGGGTTCATCATGGAACAGCACACTGTGCTTCCTTCTTCCCTCCTGCAGCGCACTATTTCTCCTCGCCCGACTCCCTGTTGGCGATCCACTAAAGGACAGAGGGCAAGAGAGGGGCCTCCTTGGCACAATAATTAATCTGAGAGTTTACGGTTACTCTGGTGCGATAAAAACCATCATCAAAATGTAATTCCCGGGTCCTTTGTCCTTTTAGTCGCTTCGTTGAATCTCGATCAAAATATAATCCAGAATAAAGAAGCCAGAGGGAAAGTGGGACAAGAGTTGCAGGCCTTTGCTCCAGAGACAGAGAATTCTGGTTACGATAATCAGATGCTAATGAAATTCCATTTTCTATGAAATAACAGTTTTCGGTGTTTATTTTTTAGTTTGTCCTCCACACACTTTGCCTGTCTTTAAATCACTGTAATTGTACTGACTAGTGCTGACTTTTTTGACAAGAACTTTACCAAAATTTTTTAAGATATGGAAAAAAGAAAAAAAAAAAATGAAATTTATTTTTCTTGTGTCTTTGGGGTGCTTGGCCAGCTGAGCTTGAAGTAAACAAGTTAAAAAGAACTCTGTTGAGATAAACAAGAGAAAAAGAATTGGTCACTTAACGAGATCGCAATGCAAAAAAAAAAAAAAAAAAAAAAAACACACACAAAAAAAAGATTGTTCACGATGATGACGATGAACTTAATTTCTTTAAGAAGTTGTTGTTGTTGTTGTTGTTGTTGTTGTTGTAACATATTACAAGAGAAGATCGTGACCTACCGATTACACAGAAGTAGAATTTTAACCACTTTTGCTTTACATGAAATTGTTGGAAACATACAGAATGGTTTCAATTTTTTTTTCTTATTTTAATGGACACTAAGAAACCTCCGGTTTAAATGGACAGTATAAAATCTTCAGGACAACAAGTCAGCTATTGGTGAAGATGTCATCCTCGGTGGTCATTTCTTCTTCCATTCGTCAGCTTCTTGTCTCGGTGTTTCCTTGGTATCCGAATGTTTGATCTTTTATGACGAGTTCAGCCGTGTGGAGATGAACATTTAAGTTGAGGTCTTTCATGTTTTCAAAGACCAGGAAGCTAAACAGAAAATCAGCAACATACTGGAACTCAAGACTATGGACATGAGGAAATGTCGACGAGGAGGAGGATAGAAATGTGTAAATTAAATAATGGAGAACCATGACACTCGTCAGGCGTCCCAAAGGAAAACAAAACAAAGAGAAGCTTTATCCCTAATTACTAATGACACCACTCCCACGACCAAAGTTGTGGGTATCCCGATGATGATGATCAATCTATTTTTCTCGGCCTGATGACACATACAAGCCTTTCATCACTCATGTTAACATCCTTTTTTTTTCTCTTCCGTAAATCGCTCCGCGCTAATCACCTGTCCCATGCGTGGTCTTCACGAAGAATGTGTCCTCCTCCTAAACAAAATAACACACGTGAAAACAGAATTAATTTTGAGCTCATTTGCAAGCCGTAAGGAAACTCTGTTGTTTTCCGTTGGAAATTAAATTAAGTTTGAATTGGGGATCACACTTGAAGTCCTTATAATGTCTTGTTTGTGTCCATGCTTGTGGAATATTTCCTTTCTCACTGTCATTCAGTGGGATTAACGCGATAGACATTATCATTTTTTCTTAACCAAATTTTAAATGTCCACTTATTCTTAAAACGGGATATTATCATTCGAACAATGTATTGAGAAATGGGATATGGCTAGGATATTAACAACTGGGAAAGATCCCAGTAGCTGTGAGGTAGTAAGTGGTTCACCATGTCTAAATCGTCTTATATTGATAGGTAAATCTCAGCGTTCTCTATCTGAAGTCTGTAACCTTCTGTTAAAACTTCCTCAAATGAAACCCTTTTAAATGATTCAAATGATCTTTCGTTCAGCAATAGACTGACAACAGAGGAAGGTGTAAAAAAGTAAAGAAACCAAAATGGTTATTTGCCACTCAAATCTTTGGCTCATTTCTAGATAAAACGTTCGGCAAGTCATTTTTGTTGCTAACGAATTTTATGATTTTCTTTTCTCTTTCACACACATCTCGCAACACACAAACAGCCTTATCCCTCTCGTGCGCACAGAAACATAAAAATACAGACACACAAGTACTGGCTACCCACCATCCACAAAACTGCGATTTGTCTTCCCATTCTCGAGCGGCAATTGCCTCTCTAACGGATGTTTTATTTAAGACTGGTTGTGTAATCATTTCCATTTTAAGCCCAGCTAAGCAAGCTTCTTGCCGGCGAGAGCTGAGTGTAAATCACTGGCCTATTTACTCCAGGGTTCACACCGATGACTGATGACTGCATCCCTGGCATCTTCGCCATGATGTAGGCCTGGCATTAGCAACACGAACATCTTCGCCGGCTCTCGCTAAAGGTTATGTACGTGGTGGCGCCCTCTGTCACACTATCGACCTCAGTCGCTGTTTGCTGACATCTTTTTCTCTCTTACCTGTTGTTTACCTCGGGGTTTACAGTCTACTTGCTTCCTCTCATTTGTACTTTTATATATATATACTGAGGTTGGAAACTCAATTGCAAGTTTTCTTTTGGCCTGGTAATTCGTATAAATGTACAAAACTTTTCATTTATCTCTGATTCAGTTTTTTTTTTTTTTTTTTTTTTTTTTTTTTTGTATGGGTGATGCCTATCTTCTCTCCCTCCATGAATTTCCTTCCTGAAGGACAAGGAACCATTGAAAAAGGGGTCAACGAAGTACACAGGACTAATGAACCGGTGTGTTGTACAGCTAGGCTTAACTACCAAAGTTCCACGTGTCAGCTGAAGAAAACAGGAAAACCGCACTACAGAGCTCAGATAAGTTGCCATGGCAACCCCGTATATCACGTACTGAACCTGTGTGCAGAACCGATGCGAGTTTTGGGATGTAGAGATCGTCGACCTCTTGCCGCATGACAGATGCCGCGTCCTCCATCGGGTCCCTGGACAGGCGCCGTGCAGCGGCACGCAGCGCCATCTGTGCTGCAGCAGATAAGCCGCAAAATACAAGCATCAAGCCGATAACAGCGACATTTTCTGTCTCTAAGGACTGTAAATTTTCAATCACAGATTCCCTTCCAGCCACCGAGGTCCCAAATTTAGATGGCGATGTTATGCGAGGCGAACCTCACCAAAACCGCGCATTTGCGCAAATACGTTTGTCATGAATAAGTGTGAAGTCTGGGCGTGTGTCCGTGATTAACAACTTTGCACACGCAGGGTTTCTTAGGCGGAAAATGTTGGCACGAACAGTGCTCACGAATTAATATTCCTCTGAAATCTTTTAGCTTTCTCTCTCTCTCTCTTTCTCTCAGACCCTACCCAGGCCGTCATTTATCCATCATGATATACAGTCTGTCGTGTCGCTTATGTGATTAAATTCTAGATCGTTCCCTCTTTAATAGATTCGGCTTTGACATGAAATATTTTTAAAGGGTCGGGACGTCATTAGAAGCCATTATGGTAAACCAAAATGTGATAAACATGAAAACAAATGTGTTGTGGTTGGTTTTTTTGAAGCATATCCCTACTCCCTAGTCAGTAGAAATCGTTTTAAGATGGAGGCGATTGTATCATAGAAAGCTTACATCCTCAGGATGGAGTCCTTCGCTACCAAGATGGCGTCTTATATGGTCTCGGCTACAGCATACTCCATAGTCTCGATAATCAAACACTATACGAGTTTGAATTACTTCTATACACTTCAACAAACTTTATCTGAAGAAAAACACATTCACCTTAACTGAAAGGTGAGTCCGACTAACCCTTTAAAGATGGTTGAAGAATAGTCTCCCTTTTTCTACAATAGTCTCCCTTTTTCTATACGATTTTAATGTCGTCATTGTTCCTTTAGCATTTCCTCTCTGGGGTATGCTAAATACCAATGGCTGAATGTTATGCCAAGGCTTTCAAACTGTTGAGAAATTATTATATTTGCTTCATAAAAAAATACAGCCTCGTAAATAAAAAGTTTCTGCATCTTACTGGCTAGACGCTGGTGCTTAACGAGTCGAGAAGGAAGAACAGATAAAGAAGAAAGACAAGAAGAAAAACACATTCACACTGCAACTTTGGGTTCCACCAGCTTAGAAGGCTCATCGGTCTTGTTCTTCCGCCTCAGTCCTCTGCTATAGTCGACATATTTGCATTCCTCTGTGAACACGCAGGCCTCTGGTGTCCTCGCAGTGGATCTGTTTTCCAGCAGGCCTTGCATGACCTGTCCGGAAGCCAGGCCTCCAGGGAAGATCAAAGTTTTGGCACAATCTATTGGCTTGTCCAGGAGCATTGCAGGCTTGCACTTTGCATTACCATCTGAAGGAAGACGACTGTTTGCTTCACTTTTGAACAAATGGCTGAAAAATACTGCTGTGAATCATGTTCATCAAAAGAATCGTTCTAATGTTGTTGATGGCTGAAAAGATGTTACCACTGTTAAATAATAAATAAAAAAATTGAATCATTAGTCGTCAACCTTTCGGAAATTTAAGTGTTCCTAGGGTAACATGTTTTTAAAGTTTAGCATATATCTGTGTCTTTATGATGGAATTTTTCTGACAAGAAATAAATTGGCAGCGATAGAGGTTAATGATCACTGAATGCTTGAAACAAACTTATCGGTTGAACATTTTCTTATTCCTAATTGTTTCAGAACTGATGTAACATAATATGGATGGTCGCTGCAATAGCAGATCATTACATACACATTCTATGTGTGATATATACCTATATGAAGTGTTTCAGATACAAAACTGTAAAGTGGTATTTGTTGATAATCACTGACTACAAAAATTTCTGTTTTCTTCAGAGTTAAAATACTTTTTTCACACTTGAAAATGTATAAAACAAAAGCTTCAAACTTCTTTGCAATATCAGGTTTCGAGTATAATATCCAAATTCTTTTTTTCAGTGTTATAAAATAAAAAAAAGAAAACTCTTTATCCTTCTCTCTTCCTTTCTCTCTCTCTCTCTTTCCTTCTTCTCTCTCAATGTGTACTCTTTCCCGCTATTGCAACATCCACAGAAGCAACAAAGGTGCGACCCTTCCCTTAGTAAAACACAAATCAATGGAACAGTTTAGTCTCCAGAAACCTGACCACCCATTTCAAAGTGAAAACAGACTCTTTTAACCCTAAAGTGGTTATCGTCGTCCCAAATCTGTTGTCCTTCTCATGGTTATTTTATTTTATTATTTTTTCTTTAAATATGCTCTTCCCCCAAAACTCGTGGTCATGGATTTTGACGTCTGCAGATGGCGGGCAGCAGGCTGGGTGTGCTATTAGTTTCTAATGACAAAATGTCACAGTTCAGTCGAGGGATAAAACAGAAACGCGTGGCTGGCAACCTTTTGCAATAAGATGTTGTGTTACCGTTGAGAAAATTGCATGCTGGGCTTTGTTAGCGGCGCACGTGCTGACTCCAGGGACCGCCTCACCCTGGCCTTTCGTCAACACTCGCGACTCAGAAATAGTGCGTAAGTGGCTCATCAAACATTTAGACACCTCGCTCGATTACGGGTCTTTAAACTGTGTGAAAAGGTGACGCACGCGGTTTCGCCGACGCTAGGTGACGCTGCTGTGGTTGAGGAGTGCGCATGCGCGTCATTTTCCTTCCTGTTCGCTGTTTTTGTCGACATTTTAACGATCGTGTCCGCACATTGTTTGTTTGTTTGTTTGTTTGTTTGTTTGTTTGCTTGTTTGTTTGTTTGTTTGTTTGTTTGTTTGTTTTGTTTTGTTTTGTTTTTCTCGTTCAATTGAATTCGAAATTTTTTTTCATCTTTTTAGACTTTCTTTGGCTACGAAGTAAATGACTAGGGATTTTATTTTTGAAAAACACAGGTAAAAAATACTTTGAGGACAGGAAATGCATTAGTGAAATTTAAACATATTAAAAACATTGATAAGAGAACCATCGTGACTTTAATTTTTGCGAATCGTTGTAAAGCAGCTGCAACCATGAAAGTTTTACACAGAAAAAAAAACCAAGAATGTAGGAATGTCTGACTGATGTTGGAATTACAAGGTGCTCCATGGTCTTAATGTTACAGCTACCCAGCTGAATTCGAAAATCACTTTTAATTGTGGAATTGTGTGAAGACAGGTCATGGAGAGAACCTGATAATAAGTGTAGGGAGATATCGAGGAAAGAATATTTGACCTCCTACAATACAAGATCGACTTGAGCAGTTCTTTCTCTGTAAACTACTTGACTGAAGCCAGCCTCTTGTGGGACTCGATAAGTGCGTTTACCAGAAGAGTCAAGTGGGCCTCAACCTTTGAGGAAATATCAGAGTGGATGTAAATATATTTTACATCTTCACATGCCTGTATGCCAGGAATTTCACTCACCCAACTCGTCACCATAGCTACCCGAAACTTTGTTGAAATTTGGAATAAATGATCATCCTGCCACAAATTCTCTTTGTGTGCCACAGTCTTTTAAACATTGCCAAGCTTCTAAGAAGTCAATAAAAAGCAATTATAGGTGTTTTTTTCTCTTTTTCTCTCTTTCTCTCTGCAAGTTCTATGCAGACCTCTCTCTCTCGGGTGTTTCGGTCTGTGTCTGATTGTAGAAATAGATATTAGTACATGTGTGTATGTTTGTCTATCTGTGATTGTTTATCTATCCCTTTAGTGGTGCAAGCTAAGTGGTGTAGCCACACAAGGGGAAAAAAACAAAATCAATTTCTTTTTTCTTCTAGGTTCACTGTTTTCCCTTTTATTATTTTCTTCTTTTTTTATTGCCAGAGGTCTCTCACCTCCCTAACTCTGTGTCTCCGTCTGTCTGTCTCTCGTATCCTACTTCTTCATGCCTCTCAGATGAAACAGAAGATAACCCCGAGCGATGATATCATCTTGTGTGTCTAAGTCCCACTGTGGACCAACTTTGCGGCCATCCGATAGATTGGTGATGGTCTTGCCATCCTGTCGTCCTTCTCACATTCCTCACCCGCTATCACCAGGTCATCATTTAAATCAGTCGCCTTCCTCCGACTCCACTGCTGGTTCGGCGATGCAAAATATCGACTTCTTCGTCTGAAAAAAATTTAAAAAATTGTTCATTGTCATGTCTTCATTGTAAAATTGTATTAAAAAGGGATTGTGGGAAATTTGCGACATTCAACTTTACGTTTGCTCTGCTCAGTTGACCTGTGTGACCCCTGATTGTCTTTCTCTGTGCAGGTAATGGCAAGCGTTCTGACCCCAGCATGGAGGCAGTTCCCAGACCAGCCTTCTGAGACAGCTGCTGCTCCGAAACTCACCCGCCTACCCGATGGCGGCAGGACCACTGCTGCCTGACGTTGCCTCTGACGAATCTTTCAGCAGCGAGTACCCGGATTTTGCCCCCGCTGCCAGCCCAGCTGACCAGCTTTCAGCTCTTGTTAATACTTTAGTAAGTACAAGAACGCAAACATCATGAAAAGAACATTTCTCAAGCACAGATGTGTAGTTTTTGTTTCTTTATTATTCGGTCTTTGCTGTTGGCCAATAGATGAGCTTGGACATGAGGAAACGTAATTTCACATGCGAGAGCTCACTTTGTAAGATGTTTTTTTTTTTTACAGTAATCACAACCATGTAAAAATCCAGTCATCGATTTTGTTTTCTGCTGAAGCTGGTGAAACCTGTTTCGTATATCATTAAAACATTTCGCGGGGAGGTAATAGGAATAGATCCGTTCTAAGTGCTTTTCATTTGATCGAATTCGCAAGGAGACAAGAATTATAAGATGTTTATGTTTTTCACAGCTGGAAAATTTTGATAAAAAAATATCGTTATAATCACAACGACTACATTTCATTAATCCTGTTTAAACTTTTCGTTCAAATGTGCAAACAGACAAATAGCAGGCCTGGTATGATGGTGCCACAGATAATGCTTTAATAAAATTTTCATTATAAGCAGATTTATATCGGAAATGATTATTTAATACCCTTAATTTAATAAATCACAAAAGGTCATTCGGCATTTTTCACACTCTAAGATAACAAACGATCTTTTCTCGTTTTACGACATCGCAAACATTATCACGATATCAATATAACAGGTTAGACCAGCAAAGATGAAGACATTTGCTTTGAAAAGCTGAAAATTGTAAAATGTGCAAAAATGTTTACCGGAACTGAAACAAAATCCAGTTTGTGCAAAAAATACGAATTTCTTTACTAGTCTTTCGGAAGTGGAAGCATCGTGGACACTCAGACAGAAATCTTTCAGAGGTCTAGCGAGGGACAAAGGTTTACAACGAGATACTAATATTAAACAGCAGACACCTTGTGTTATATTAGGACTTGAGAAAGATATAAAACACTCAAGTATTTGATATCATTGTGTATTAATTTTTGGTTAAATGTTTGGTGTTTATTACACCAAACTTAAAATATTTTGTAAAAGGAGACAACTCAGCTTTTTGACAATCAACTTCCTGTAACAAAATCTCGAGGTAAGAATCGCAATCTGTAAACTAGATATGGGAATTGTTCCAGAAAGTATTTTTCTAAAATAGTGCTAAAATGATGTAAAGTAAATTACAGGGTTGTCGTGGAAACACTTTCTGACAGAGTATCATCAAGGTAATGTCAAGAAGCAAACAATGATCTGGGCTTGCTAATACTTTGATATGATATGTTGTTTATTACTTTTATGATTGTGTCCTTGTGAAATTTAATACATTCTGTCCTAAAACTAGCATCCGTATTACAATATTGATGTGTTTATCACACGGCTGGAAGAATAATGACAAAGCAATATATTTATATTGTGACTGATGACTGAAGATATCAGCTGCAATGGACGCTTTCTCCCTACATTTTCTTGCACAACAATCTTTGTCGGGATAACCATTTAGTTAATGAAAACCTCACATGAATATATCTACAAATGTGAATTTACACAGACTCCCTAGTCACCCAGCATGTCCTCCTCGTCCACTGATAAGGACAAGCCCATAGGCCCTATACGCAGGCCTTCGGTCAGCTGAACATCTGCACGTGCATCTCGCAGTGAACTCACGAACATACATGTTCTTCCCACAGTAGACAATCAACCCCTGTAGATTCCCCTTCTTTGTGTATGGACATGCCAGCACCACGTGGTACGATTAGATTTTGTCTCTTTTCTGTGGAGGATGATTTATTCATGCAAAAAATATTCGGAAAATGGACAACGAATCACAGTTTGTGATTACATATTTCTCCTGTGGGAAAAGACACTTTGTATCGTGGGTGAGAGAGAGAGAGACTGAGAAAGAGAAAGAAAGAGGGACAGAAACCGGACACATACCACAATAAAAACAAAAACAAAAAAGACATCATCAAACAAGACTTAGAACCGTTTCTAATTCACTTATCCGCGCCTCCGCTAGACAATCAGAACGGATAATGGCATTGTCGTAAACGCCTCGACCTGCATAAAAACACTTAAAAGGCCATGTCATGCAAAGTGGTAGCAGAAATCTTGTTAGGTTTCGGAAGTGAAAAAACAGAAAGAAAAATCCTATTCATCTTTTCAATCTGCACCCTGTCCTCTCTAGGGAAGACACGTCTTTGCCAGCTTTGCCCGAGATGAGATTTCCTCTCCATTAGTGAGTTTGGCGGCGATTTATTCCTACATGCTCTTCTCTGTAGGATTCTATCTCTATCTCCATCTCTCTATCTCTCTCATGCTTCAAACTTTCGCAAAGGTCAGCAAAAAATGATATTAATATGCAGCCCACAAGTGCCAAATTAATCAGCATCAATCCAAAAAAAATCATTCTTACGAGCTTCAAAGTCGAAATGATTCTTGTCTCTCATACTTACTTACCCCAGCGTAGCTTCCTATCCACTTTGACAGTTTGGCAAGAGAAAGGAAATGAAAGAAGCACAGAAGAATCGGGGATAAAAATACAAGATGTAGAGAGACGCCCTTAAGTTATTACGACGAGTAGTGGCCGCATATTCAGGTTCCTCGGAAATTAACCAAACACACTTGTCCATTTTCTGCAAGTGCTTGACGCAGTCCGACATCAATGGCATCAGGACAACAATTACTGTAACAAAAAAAAAAAAAAAAAGTAGATGTGACCGGCAGGCATCGAACAGTTCAAGTGCGGGTTACGGGGTCGTGAGGTCTCGCATGACCTCTCCAATCAAACTGGCGATTGTGGGACTTCGCTTGTGGGGTCGTATGAATAATGCAGGGGTAAACTTTCCCCAGGGTTAGTTGTAGAGACACGATGAGGTGTTAGTGATTGGAAACAGGAGCATAGCTAGAAGATCCCGTGTTCTATGTTTACTTCAAAACAAAGGTTGCAAAGAAGTTGCCAAGGTTGTTGATACTGGTCAAGAAACCGGAAAAAAAAAACTGACAGCCAACAGACAGGGTCTCGACCATGCGGCTTCTGATTCTCACAGAAGGGATGACATGCGATTGTTTTAACCACTATACTACCGCGCCCATCAGTTAGTAACAATCTACTAATTAACTACTTATCTACTACTTAAGCTACACTGAAGGAATGTTGATTACCTGTCTATTTTTTTGAGAGGATGAGCTAGCCTTATGGTCACTTTCGAGCTTTCCGGTCAGATTCCAGAGCTTCCTGAAGCGCGGATTTGCATGTAAGCTCGCTTTGAGCAGAGATACTTTAAAAGATCAAGTCACAGAAAGGTCAGAATGATCAGGTAAGTTCAATCCCCGGTGCTAGCCTCCCCCGACTGTAAAGGGGGCGCTGCGGAGAGAAGAGGGAGGGATGGGAATGTTGTAAGGAGCACTGAAGCAATGGAGATACAGGCACCCGGAACCTAGAATGTGTGTGTGTGCGCATGCGCGTGGATGTCTCTATGTGTACATGTGCAGACGAGAAGAGCGACGGAAAATATAGAACGAGAAAATAAGGAAGGAGTGAAAAAAGAACAATGAGCTCTAGAAAGGAAAAGGTCAGAGGACAAATAAAGAGGTCAAACATGGTGCGAAGGGGTTGGGGTGGAGAAGGGACTCGGGGAAACAACAACAACAAAAAAAAACCCTCTGAAAATGGAGAAATCAATAGAGGAGATAATCAATATCTCATTTCCCAACAAAACGTTTTTAAGACAATTATTAAACCAGGAAAGAGAACCAAACATCCATCATACTGGAAAATAAACGAGAATAATAATTATACAAAGACAAAGAAGAAGAAATGATTTCCATTAAAAAAAAAAAAAACTCCGCACAATCTCATAAACCTCTCAGGACTTGGTCTAAGTGCATAAACCGTTTGCTAAAAACTGCTCATTGTCTTCTCACCGCTGTCACAATTATCCGCACAGGCTGGGCGACATGTCGCGAGAAGATCATTACCCAGGGTCACGTGACCTGTGGCCGCGTGCAAACAAGACATGGAGGCAGGATGATTGCACGGTCCGTTCAGACAATTGTAATGACACGGGCGGTTGCAGACTCGCTGACGTGGACGTCTCACTATCATTTTGTTTATTTGTTTTGTCTTTATTTATTTTTCCAGAGAAGTTTGCAGAAGGAAAACGCAGACTTGGCGTGACGTCAGCGATGAACAGCTGCACGGGCGATGACGTCGATTCCGTCTCTGGCCTGTTTGCAAAACAACAACAACAATAAACAGTAACTCACGTGACTGTCAGCACTAGGATGTGATTCATTGTTCCTGGTTTCGATAGAGATAAATAAACAGCCAAACTTCTGCTTCAGTTGTGTATTCGATGATGTACCTGGCGTGCACCTGTGTGTGTGTGGGTGTGTGTGCGTCTATACTTTTATCTATCCTTTTCTTGTTCGTCGTTTCCTAAATATAAGTTTCATGATTGTGTGTCTGTGTTCCCCCATTGATTATGAAAAAAAAAATTCATAAAAAAAAAATTATAAAGCATCCTTGCATTTCTTTCTTTTCCATTTTCCTCCTCAACTTCTCCATCCTCGAAGTTTTTGGATGGCAGGTCGCCCACTTAATTATTGAGGGTGCGAAGACTTTTTTTGTCACGAAGTAAACATTATTTGCGACCGTCTGAACAGATTTATTACGAAGAACGTTCAAACCGTTGGCTATCCAATATCCACAGAGTGCCGGGCAGGTCCATGCAGCGACTCCAGTGTTGACTCTGAAAGCAATCGGAAATGGGAAGCAACTCGAAGCACTATGCGTGAGCGGAAAGAGAATTTCTACAGAATTGCCAACAATCAGCAAGCGGAAATAGTCTCCCTTTTTCTGCCAACAACCTAATGTCGTATGAAATACAACTCTTTGACCAAAGAAAAAAGGAGAAGAAGAAACAACGACCTGTAAACGGGTCTCTACCACGAGTTCTCTCATTTTATATCCTGAGCACTTCTGTAAAAAAAAAAAATGGAAACGTTTCTCAATACGTTACTGTCAACACATTTTCTCCTTTTTTACAATCACACCTTTGACCTATACATTGTTCAGGTTTATATTTAATATTCTTTTCTCGATCTCATTTTTCAAATGTTCACAGACTGACAAATTCTTTTGCACTTTTGAAAGGAAATCAGCGAGGGAGGAGGAGTGGTGACTAAGTGATCAAGGACTGTCAATGAATGATTGTAATTTTAATAAAACAAGCGAAAGATTACCAGAATAAAATTATCTGAGCTGATCAGAATAAAGATCTCAGATTTTTATATATTGGAAAATATAATATTTACTCAAAAGATACCAGTTTGATTCTCCAATCACATATCCTCATTTCACTACAATGGTCTCCAATGGGTTCTCATATAATGTCTTTAGTTCCCCAAACACATGAGATTGTCCACATCCACTGTATAAGTGGAGGACCGTTGCATGTCCTAATCACTTTGTAATCATCTCTTTACTGACCTTTTTCTTCTTTTTTCTTTTTCAGCCCCTTTCTCTGTTCTTCAGATCGCTGTTTTCCCTATTATCATTGTTTGCTGTTATTACGATAATGTTGCTAAAGAATACACATCATGCTCCTCTGTTAACTCGTGACAAGTCTGAGTATCGCTAGTAAAAATTCAACACACTGTCCATTAGCAGTTCGTCAGATGAGTTGTTAACCTGTTCATGCCACACCCTGTATCTGGGGTGTCCACTCAACCTCCCACACACTCACCCACACCACACTTTCCCCAGTTCATGCTGGTGTCAAACAAAGGTGTTTGAAAAAATTATGAATGGTCAGTTTGTCGGTGGCTGTTCGAATGTTGGAAAATTCAGCTGAATGGTTGAACCTAATGAGAAAGCGTCAAAAACATCTTTATTGTGAATTAACTGACGAAAACACGAAAACAGATATGTTCATCGCAGAAATTAAATAAACATGGCTGAAGATATATATATATACAAGGAAATAGTCTACACTCTACAGTATATTACGACAACTTAAAGACTAAAGGCAGTGTGAAACCCTCCCGTTTCCTCCACGCACTCAATGACCTCTGTCCCTTCCTTTCTTCGTGTTTAGTTTATTCCTTGTTGTTCCCTTGAGGAGCAGAGGGCCGCATCCTTCGTGCACGCTACTTTAAAAAATTCTGTTGAGAAAAGCATTGTTCTTTCAGAGACAAACAGGCACATACGCACATATACAGATACAGAAAGAAAGAGAAAACAAACACATTGACTGGCAAACAAACAAAGAAAAGAGTAAAATGCATTCAAAATAAATTTTTACAAAAATTGGTGGGGGGAAACTAACAGAAAAAATGTGTCCCTCAATTTCAAGGGACTTAGGCCGCAGCTTGGAGCTACAGAGATGTTGGATTGGAGACCAGTTAGCCGTTGAAACAGTCACTAAGAGCAAGATTGTCAGTATGTAGAAAAACAATGACGGAGGTATCTAGCAATACAATCAACTGTATGGGGGGACTGCACACCTGGATCATCTCTCAGCCAGTCCACAGCTGTCTTTGAAATCACCAGGTCCACTATTTTTTAGAAAAATACTCCATCGTGTTGTTGTGATTAAAATCTAGTCAAAGGAGACGTACTAAATTTGAAATATCAGCTTGAGTTTCACACAAAAGGAGATTTTTTAAGATTTCGTGCGATTTGTGTTTTCTCTTGTCACTCCTATGTGGTGGCTCTTCAGCCTTTAGTTTGTAAGAACTAAATTACAGTGTGCTTAACGCTGCTTCAGAGACAAAGAGTAAACACGGGAAAATAAAGGTTTGCTTTTAAAACTAAATAATTGTGCGTCTCCTGACAAGCTCCTCACCGCCCTCAGACAGAGAGAGAGAGAAATAGAAAGGTGTGTGTGTGTGTAAAAGACAGGAGGTGTGTGTGCAAGTGTGTGTGTGTATGAATATGGGATGAGGTTTATTTTGAGTCTTTGTGGCTGATGCGTGAGTGCATTTTGGTTAAATATTTTTTTTAAATACCTCCATATGAAGTAAAATCCTCGCTAACATCGTAGCTGCGTTTTTATTAAATCAAAAGGTACATAGAACCGTTAGCTCATTTTAGCAATGAAACAACAAAGCACCAATCATACATGTAGGCGTCAACAGTCTCACACTTCTACTACATCGCGCAGTTTCGTCCCCTCGGGTGAGTCAGTCAAGTCTCCGACAGAAGGACTCACCATTGAATCGCCAGCTCCATGCCATGTTTACTCGTCCACTGAGTGTCGAATTCGTCTAAAAACATCGACGAGTGATTGGCCTCTAAAGAAGGCAGTGCCAAGTTTTTGGAGATTTAATCAAGCAGAAGACAGGAGGTGCGGAGTCAGATGGCACAGGGCATGGCCGGCTGTCTGGTGCAATCGTCAGCTGCCCTCTCGCCACCTGACTCTCATAAAGTCAAAGTCCGTCTGTGCAATCTTGTCGCCATGTTGGATTTAATTTAAGGAAAGAAGTCTTTACTCTCATCTTAAATGTTCTCCCACCCCACCATAGTCAAAACAAAATAATCCAGCATTGCATTACATTTGATTGTCCGTGCTCAGAGGGATTCAGATGAAAAAATGAATCAACACATCAGATTGACATTATTCGAGATGTTAGATACGTCAGGTGTATCAATATTTTGTGTTTTTCTCATAAATTTCTGACGGAAGAGTCACTTGATGTCCCCATCTCACTGAAACTAATTTAGCGATGGAATTCTTAATCATACATCTTGTGTGAGCCCAAACTGAACAACCGAGTTTGAAATAAGTGAGTGAGAAAAAATAGTGAAAGGAAAGACGAAAAGAAAGAAGAAAGTATGAAAAGAATGAAAGAACAAATCAGAAAATATACTGAATTGTAAAAAGAAGTCAAGAAAACATTCCTAAAATATTGTT
Organism: Pomacea canaliculata; assembly: GCF_003073045.1. Taxonomy (NCBI): domain Eukaryota; kingdom Metazoa; phylum Mollusca; class Gastropoda; order Architaenioglossa; family Ampullariidae; genus Pomacea; species Pomacea canaliculata. The sequence continues at coordinate 29,010,181 of NC_037595.1, forward strand.
TCTCTTACTCGCTCCCTTTGATCAAAGGGATCTAAACAACACCTAAACAACATCCGCAACACACAACCACACATCCAGACATGTGGAACAGGAAGGAAAGAGTTGGAAAAAGAGAAGACAGTCTATCGGTTGGAAAACAAGTCTCTCTTTCTTTCACACACACACACAGCGCAAAAAAAAAAAAAAAAAAACAGAGCTGCACAGTTATCGCCACGGTCAGGCTTCAAAACTCTAGAAGATTCTGTCCGCCTGGCAGCCCTCTTTTGATGAGGTTAGCTAACCCCTGAGCTTCTTCCTTTTCCCGACATCCTCCGCACATTCGTGCACGATTTTACGTACTTACTGAATAAATAATTTGCATCCCTCGCTAAATCAGGGTCTCAGACTCTCTGATGCTATAAATGACAATTGGTATCAACATCATGTTGAGAGTCCATTGTCATTATTTAGTTGGAAGTATCAATGGATGACAGGAGAAGATGTTACAATAACATATGTTACTGACTGTATTCATTACTATTCATTGATGCCAAACAAAAATCAAATGAAGTGAAAGACTGGACTGGTCGTCCTGTACGGGATCTGCTGACTATCGCCCACAATAGGTTAGAGTGGCGGGCCTGTCAGCTGTAACGTCTATCCATGTGATCCCCCCAACGACAGGTGCCGGTCAATGTACAACTGACTGAGAGCATCCTCTTATATCTGTCAGTGCGCAACACAAGATGTACAATAGGTAGATTTTTGCACTAGGCATACTAGAAAAACAGAAACTACATAAACCATCGATAAGTGGTGGTTAAAAGAAACGCCTTCATGTTCTGACTGTCCTTTCAGGTAATTGTTATCAAGGGGACATAATCATGTTTGTGAGGCAGGTCAAACTTTTTATTTTATGAGTACTTCCCCCTGAATCATTGGTGGACTATACATTAATTCCGATTCTCTTTCTGAAATTACGAACAAGTACAAACACTAGGTGATACATTTATGTAATTATGTTAAATTATTCTTCATCGAGCCCTCAAGCAATAACTCCAGAGATCCTGATAAAGTCTGCTGCGCACTGCGGACACCCTGGCGATTCGAAAACCTTTTTTTTTCTTGTGTCTCTGCTCTCAGACCTGGTGGGTTGGACAGTCCTGTAGGATGTAGGCCGTCATTGGGGCCGTCCACAGGGGCATTATTAGGACTCTCCTAGGCTGAACTTTGTGAATATGTAATGTCTGTGTCTGAGGGAGCCCGTTCTCAGTCGTATGACCGTCATGTGTTCTTTCAGCTCGAACAGACGTTCCCCACCCCTGGAGTAAATTGTTAGTGGTCATCGATATGTCATTTGTAATTTACTTATTTTTGTTGACAGTTGATTTTATCAGCTAAACACCCTTCCACCGCTTTTCGTTTTTGGTGGGGTTTTTGTTATTATTTTTTGGGGGGAGAGGGAGGGTTGCCACCCCTTCGTGTCGCTGTCAAACCTAGGCTCTTCTCTTTGGCAAGGTGCTATAGAGAGCAGGCATGCTGGACTTGAAAATAGACACAAATTCAAACATTGTCAACAACTCTTAGAAACCTTTCAGTCCCATTTCGCTGCACTCAGAGAGAGAAACACTGAAGATGAAGAAGATATGAGCAGTCGCAGTCATTCTGGGCCTTTTTTCGGCTTTTCAATCCTGCCTTATGTACCTACAGTAAATGTTTTACATACAGAGAGAGGGAAAAAATTGCTTAGAATAACAGTCAGATGGGTGCTTCTTTGTCTGCACTATCTTCTCGCTCCATATTTATCATGCTTTATTCTATTTGAAATTTGCGGTACTTGGCTTAAATAAATCGAGTTGCAAACTTACAATCAGATTATAAAGCTTGTCTTTCCTGCTGACTGTAATAGGAATGCACAGCTTCTGTGGGTGCTAGTGTCTTTTCAGTAAAAACATTCTGTTAAACTTGTTTTTAGACCTGCTAATCGCGATCTTGATCTTGAACCTGCGTTGCGTTCTTCTATTATTATCTTGTGTCCCCCCCTCCTCCCAACAAAAAAATCAAAGACAACTAGTGTAAAATGCATGCCTAACCTTTCGTGTTGGATTTCCTGTTGCAGATTAGGTAATGATTAGAGTTAGGTGCTGTTTTGAATCGCCTCCAAATCATCATTGAATGCTTTTGTCACTATCAGATTATCCCCTGGGGCCGTTATCGTAGGGCAAAGTGGGAAACTCAAGAAAAAGACCTCTTGTTTCCGAAATTATAAAGCGGTGTCCAGACCTTGCGGACGCTACTTCATGTTTCTTTAGCCGAGAACATCTTTTGTCACAGCTCCAGGGGTACACCACCACATGCGAGGTCTGAACACCGCTTTATAACTTCGGAAACAAGATCTACCCTCGCTTCATAACTACGGCCCCTGGAGCCTAATTTGTCACGAAGGAATGTCATTGAAGGAACTGGTGCTACCGTCGTCCTAGGCCTGCGACGAAAAACTGGAATTTTGAAGTAGTCAAGTCCAGTTGTATATCATGCCATTTAAACATTAAAATGTATACCCGCGATTTCGTAGGGATGCCAGTAATTTTCGCTTATTCGGTACAGTGTTCATTGTTTGGGACGAAGTACTTCAGTTACTAATAATAATTTAGTAAACTTTCAGACACTAATAATGGGAAAACTGCATGCGCGGACACACACACAGAGGGAAGGAATGCCTATGCAACATAATAATCATTATTAAATCTAAAATATAAAAAAAAAGAGAAAACAATCTGCTGATGATGAACTGATGTGTGTTTATCTACTTTTTTTCAAGACAAAAAAAAAATTCGTTCTCCTTGTTCTCATTCACAACTTCCATGCACTGCCATGAAGTAGCTCATCCTTTCCCTCTGAAGTTCTCATAGCACAGAGGTTATAGCATGTGACGTCACACTTTTTTTTTTTTTAACAAGAATCACAGACATCTCAAAATCCTCCCTTCCCCCACCCCCATCGCCCCTTCACCTTTCCCACCAGCTTCACATAAAATCGCAGGCAGCACGGAAAGAACAGTTTGTGCCACCCATGGCCAGGCGTCAAAAATCCAGAAGATTGGGTTTGACTGTCCGTCCGCCCAGGCGCACTTTTTCCATGGCAGCGACTAGCCCCTGCGCCTCGTCCAGTTTCCCGGCATCCCCCCTGCCTTCAACTTCCGAACTACCCTGCGGCCGGGCCTCGTTAACGTCAGCAACTCCACTGGAAGTGACGCTGTTCCTGCTCCGCCCACCGCACGCGCACTGACCACAGCCAGCACCGCCGCCTCCCTCCGACCCAGCGCCGCAGTCCTCGTCGGCCTTGTCGTCTGTATCTTCTGGAGGCTGCACATGCTGCGAGGCCTGGTCTTTCGCTGCCTCCAAAGCTAGCTCCTCCTCCCACTAATGAAACGAAATGTAAACAGAGCGTCACTTCATCATCAGAGCAGGATTGAAAAACATACCTTTCAAGACATATTTTTTAATGACTAATATGGATTCAACTGCAGGTTAATAAAAAAAATTTCCAGTAAGACCTTGATCGCTTTTGTTGCACTGTAATATCTGTTTTCTTCTATCTCGACTACTATTGACAGTCAACATATCAAAGGTTAAATGCTGTCCTCTGAACGTTGTATACATCTTAGCTACATCTGCTACAATTCAAACTTCGCGACATAGATGACCAAAAAAGTTACCTTTCTTCTCTCTTTATGAGTTTTCCCGATGCCCAACCTGAGAAATGATAAATAAGGGGTAATAAAACTTGTCTTAAGTGTTATTCCAAAAAGTGATACAGCAAGAAAAACCATAAACCGCCAAAGCACTGACAGAAACATGGAGATAGGTGATGGTTTGTGATTATACAAAAAAGAAAAACACTCTAATATTTCTCTAGAGTCTAGAGCTTCATTAACACCCACTGAAAACGTTGACAAGAGGTATGCAAAATGTGGTTGCCACTGCAGAACTGCACAGCTCAGTATAATGGTACTCAAGAGAAGAAACATCAGAATAAAATGTTTTTTTTTTAAGTTTTAGTGTTGATGTATACATTACTGATAATGAGTCTGAATATTTCTGAGCACAGACTGCCCAAACAAACAAACATAAAAAACGTTAACAAAAAATCCGACTAAACCAAAGTAAATTATGACTGTAAAATTATTTTAAAACTCATTTGCAGATAAAAGATTTTTCTACAAACAAGAACAGAGGGCAAGTCATTCACCTTGGACGTCCTTTGTTCAGTCCCTCCAACATCACACAAGCTTTGCAGATCTCATTGCTGGAGATGTAGCCACAGCGCTGACATGTCCCTGTCAACAGTGCATGCCACAAGATGAGCATCAGGAAAACCTGTGAAACTTCTTTTAATGAGCTTCACAAGAGCCTGTCACATCTTTCTATGGACATCACAAGCACTAAACAACAGTGAAGTTGGGGCCCTAAGCTCCACTGAGGATTATTAGGAAGAAACAACAACAAAAACAACAAAAACAACAACAAAAACAAAGAAGCCTGTAAAAGTCTTCACAATTCCTGGTCAGTAAATTCAGCAGGGGTGCTCAACTTGGATATGTAGACAGTCACTTTTTGTTAACTGACCTATCATGCATGATAACAAATGCAAAAATGTTATCACAACTATAAAAGTTTAAAAATTTTTGATTTTCTTAAACAATGTGAAATACAATTAAATATGTAAGACAGTGTGGAGCATTTGTGTGGATCTTACTCTGAACAGGCATGCGGACATCCTCCTTAACAGACAGGCGTTCTCCACTGTGAATGATATCTGCAAAACACCAATCTCTCCAGAAGACATCATATTATTTAACAATATACTAAAGATGCACACATTTCAAAGCTTGCATGCTGCTTCTCTGAACTTAACAATGCAAACAGATCTATGTATGTTAAGTGATTTGAAAAAAACATCAATACAAGTTTATTTATCCACAAGGGCAATTTCAGATAGTATTTGTACTAGCACTATATATATGTTGAAATAATTTTTCTTTATCTCTCACAAACACATTCATTCCCAGCAACTACAGTTGGTGACCTTAGGTCATCTCTCTATGACGCTATCTTAAAAATATCACAGAAGACATGTTATCTGTCAAAAATGTAATTTATAAATAAAACTTAAAAGCATTAAAGCAGATTTTTCCCTCTTAAACACACACAAACACATATACACACACAGACATGTGGAATCAGTTAATGTTCTTATGGTAGACTAAACCGTAGCAGTATTTAGCAATAATACAATAGATGCTGTTACCCAGAATTGCACTGGAACGGATTTTTTCTAAGTCTTTGATGTATTTTCTGGCATGGCCTCTGTATGCGTTAGGGGAGTAGATGCATTCAGTTGAAAAGTAGTCCAGGTTTTTGTAGTAAGCATACCTTACAAAATAAAACAACACATAAATCATTTAGATACATCAGAAGTTCAAACTGCCTTGCGTCAAAGCTCTTTGTGATGCTACTTTACCAACAAATATAAACATTATTTGCATTCTGCATTATACAGTTCATCCTCAAATTGGTCAGTGCATACATACTTTAGAAATATAACAGAAAATACGTATGAAAATACGTAAATTTAAATAGGGTGAAACCTATTTGTTGGAAAGTTTGGTCCATAATTCTCTTAGTCTGCATTTCTTAATTTCTAAGTGAAGGGAAATAATCACAGTATTGCTTACTTCCCCTTGAACATCTCAAAGGCCTTTTAAGCCCCTGTGTGCTATGTTCTAACCCAGATTCTGCTTAGGATTTACAGGATATACAAGTATATATATTAAGTGATGCATATATTTTGAGATCTTCTTATTAAATTATTATCATGCACATAATTTAGGGATGGGAAGGGGAAGAAATACTATTCAAATCACCAAATGAACCTCTGCAATATCTTCTACTGACATCCAAACTATTCCAGAAAGGTACTTTTATCTTAAACCATACTCACATAACAATCTCCTTTTCATATGTATATTTGAAAGGTTTACACCGAGGAAGTGCCCCATCAGTTCCCTAAAGGATCAGTGAAAAACATAAGTACGTATTATTATTGAATCTAAAAGTTCTAACTAGATTAAAATCAACATTATGAGAAATAACTGTAGACAGAAATAAATGCTGTAATATCTACCACTTTTGAAACTTTCTAAAATCTTTCAACATAAAGTAAAATCCCTTTCAGTAGTCTTATATGCTAATTATGAGTTGTATGTCTGTCTGCTTTTTTGTAAAACACCATGATGCTATCTAGAGGACCGGGATATGGCGCTGTATAAGTTTGATGTATTATTACTATTACACAAATTTAGGTGTAAACATCACATTACTAACAAAGCTAATCAATTTTTCTACTCCAGTCTGCAATTATGGATGAATGCATGTGTCCATGTATACTGATGCATGAGTGTGTATCTGATTGTACGAGACAGTTGAAAGAAAAAAACAAGGACACGATTATTTTTCAAAGCCAAGGCTGTAGGAAAATTGCCACTCACAGTCATTATTGCAGTGCACCTTCTCAAACGAGAAATGTCACCTCTTAAAACTGCAAATCAAAATTGTAAAGGTAAGGTGCCAAAAAAGACACAAACTCTCATGTCAGAACTAGTTTTAGCATCTATGAGTAATTTGAAGCAAATCAATTAATGTACCACAACTATGTTTATAAAATAATGACTTTAACAAAAATTTTCCCTTTATGCTCTAATATTAGACAAACTGCTAGATTATCTGGTTTACTACTGCTAAATGACCACTGAACCTGGATTGTGTCCCTTGCACTGTTCAAAACAACTCACACTTTTTTCCACCTCCCTCCTATACTCCTGATGCTTTGTTATTACTACATCTACTTCATCACATTACTTAAACCCACTAAACAAAATTGGATGAAACTGCTTACTATTCATAATTACAGTCTCAGCAATATCATCAGCATTGTGTCCTGTATAGCAAAAATAAAACAGTGCATGTGAGATATGATACAATGAGTGGTTAAACAGTGACACAAAAATATGGTAGAATAAAGATCATATAGTTTTAAATACTAATATTATAATAATAAGATGATCATCATAACATTTTAGTGTTAAACTAACAATAAATAAATTAATGGAAAACAAGAATTTCCTGGTTAAAATTAGCTTTCTGTATCAATGAAACAAAAAAATTTCTTAAGAAAAACTATTCAGCATCAGAAAGATCACAAATGACAGTAGTTTGTATATACCAAAATACATCTACCATTCCAGAAAGAATCTGACCTGTGACAATTTTGTCTACATTTAGCATCATAGCGCCACGATCAAGAGCTTGTCGCCTGAACACCCCACAAAAGGTACCTGTAAAACAGAAAATCTTCTGTATAACATTGCTAAAACATTTAATGCACATACATGCATACATCTGATGAAGCAGGCATGTATGCACACATCCATGCAGACACACTGACACATCCACCTATAGGGCCAGATGAATACACACACACACACACAAATATCATGCATAGTTATACACATGTAATACTATTGTACTCACAGTTGTTCTTGAGTCCAATCTGCTTGACGATATCATCCATTGACCATCCATACAGCTCCTGAATTTAGGTAATGCCAACATAATAACTGAGACATTCTGTTTTGGTTTGAAGCTGTGGCTTATGAAGACTACAATCTACATGTTATAAAGTGAAAGCATTATTTACAAAGCAAATCTACCACATACCATTTTTTTCTTGATTGCTACAAGCTGGTCAACAAAAAATATTTGAGTTAATTATGCTTTAACCACTGAAGCATATTTTCATGTAGCTGCTAACTCCTAAAATTAGTCTTAGTCTTTAGATAATGGCATCCTCAGATACTACACACATGCGCAGTTACTGGAATTTCAAGGAAACCTTACCTCATAGGAAACGATTTTCAAAGGCAAACCATACTGTTTCTGGTTCCTCTTGACAGTCTGCAAACCCATAAAGTAAAAGTGCTGAAGGTTATTTTAATTAAAAATCTAAATCACCGGTAAGCTGTTACCATATATAATGCTACGGATTTTCAGAAAATTGTTGTAGGTTTTTTTAAGACTGTACCCTTGACCTCCCATGAACATACTGTGAGTTTTATCTACTAGTTGCAGGAAGAAAAAGTGTACAACAGAAAGAAGAAATAAATAACTATAACTATGACAAACTATAGCAGCTGCCTTAATTTTTAAAGAAATCCTTTTGCTTAAAAAGCGCTCTTTTCAGTGTTGATGAGGTGACGACCTCGCCCCTGAAAGCCAGTCACCACCACAGGTCATGTCTTCAAAAGGATTATCTCCTAAAATTTGACAGCTTTCTGATATGAGAAATGGCTAATAGGTAAAGAACTGGCTTTAAAAGTAATGAGCAAACGGAATTTACTTTTACTCCAGTAAAAGGGGAGGCTATTTGAGTTCTTGGAATTTCAAAGACTGAAAACTACAGATTATCTCACTCTCGAGGTACCATCTCACCAGGCGATATGAGCAGGGCCCCTGCTCACCACCACCTACACACAAAGGGCAGCAGAGGGGCACAATTGTAAAATAACAGCATCAGTAAAATGTACATGCAAGGGACTTAATTTCTTTTATTAATACCTCCAAGGAATCGTCACGATATCCAGTGATTCCCTCATCAACAGACAGCAGCACTAGGTTAAGGCCATAGCCATGCCTCTCATTGAGCAGTTTCATGATGTATGCAAGGACAGTGGAATCTGCAACATTAGCAGGTTGTCACCCGACATAGTATTGCTATTTGCTGATGAGTCTTTTTCTCCTTAAAATGAACTGTAGCTGTTTCTTTTATTCTTTTAGTACTCTGAATATTGTCTCGAGAAAACTGAATGAAGATGGGTATGCTGCAAGAGGGTCAGAATACCTTGGCTCAACATTCTCATGAGTAACACTTGCCCTACTCCAGCATCCAACCTTTATTCAATCTTTATTTGTTCATTTCATCTTCCCTAACAACTGATTCTGTACCCTATCTTGAATCTCTAACACAAAAAGAGTATGTACTGTTAAATGGAGAGAATTCAATTTAAAAAATCATCTCTAAATCATCAGATAAGCAGATGCACCCAGTCTTTGTCTTTACCGTACTGTTGAGTCCTATGTGACAGAGATATAAAACAATATGACATAATAAAAAGATGTGACAAGTTTAATGCAATAACAAAACAGTTAGGTGCCAGAGCCTCTGACCAAAATGTCTGTAAGAAAGATGAGTTACCCTTTCCTCCTGAGGCACCAATGGCCACTGTTTCCCATGGCTTGAACAGCTCAGCTGACTCAATAGTGTAATGAATCTCTTCTTCAAAGGCAAAGTAGAAACACTCTTTGCACAAAGCATGTCCCTGGAAAAAAAAAGTAAAATAATCAGCAGTTGCAAGTTCATGAGTGATGTTAATGACAGGTTGAGACCATTAATAGCTACTTACTTCATACCCTGAACTTAATTAACATTTGAACTGTGTGCTATACCTATGCTGACTTAGCATTTATTTCCATGTGAGTGTGTGTGCATATGTCTGACAATTCCACTACTTTTTTTAATTTACAAAAAAATTTTATACATTATACTAAACCCTTATTTCTCAATTTTTGCTCTATTTCTGCCAGCCATTGTAATGTAACCAGTTAAATATCTCTACTCTTACAACTGCATAGTTCCCGTTTCTTTAATACAACCAACCACATCGGTGAACTCGAGTGTAATTAAAGCTCTAATATATTTCCCCATGAATGGAAATCACATGGGCAGTACCTCTTGGCGAAAATATTTGTAGTTCTTATTGGTCCATGCTAGTTTATAGTATGTCCATGGTTCCTTGATTCACAAATGTTTTCCTCAAAACACACACATATACAGGGATGGAAAGGGAGAGGATAAACAGCAAAACCCCGAGCCAAACACCAAACACAAACACCAGCAAATATTACTCTAAGAAACAATTAAATGCACCTGAAAATAAACAGAAAAGTGTTTGTCTTTTACTGCCAGCATGTGTATTTCAGGTAAAGTGTGTATTTTCTTATGCTTTCTTTTCAGAATCCCTTCAACTGCCCACACTGGTCGATTATCACGCCTGGCTGCCAAGCTCTCATCACCGTGTGCACACAGTGTCCTCATGCCAGATGGCCTTCTTCAGCTTCAGTTCACTCAAATGCCTTAACTCACTGGACAGGAGAATTAGCCTGGACCTTCCTTATGTCGGTATCGTCTTCTGCTGGGAAACGGTAGCAATTCAAGAAATAGTGTGAGTTTCCACTGTAATATTTTGTATTTTAACTTATAAAATGTGCAACTTCCAAAACAGGATATTTCACCCTTAAAGGGCACTGAGAGATCCTTATGTCCATTATCCAAGTAACAAACCTTGTCGAATTAAAGCATCTATAAAAATGATGTGTCGCCATTAAAGAGTGTTATAGGACTGATGTGAAGATGTGAGGAAAAAAAAGAAAGGTGCGAGTCAAAAGTCAGAGTTCATGAAGCACATCTTTCTTGAAAGCCAATCATCCCTATCATTATAAATACTGTCATATAACAGAAATGCTAAAATCTTCAAATCCATCGTTTCGAGCCGTGGTGTTGCCAGCGTGTCATTGTCATACTCATGCGTAATGTGTGTGCAGAATGCATTAACAGGGCATAAACAACTACAAACAATCGCTCTAGATGCTTGCACAAAACGTCGTCTCCATGGTAAAACGACTTTGTTAATTATAACTTAATACTGCAGTGAATGCCAACATTTAAACCAAATGCTGCTCGTTGTTGAAGCATGCAACTGTGACCGTAAATCGGATAACTGTCGACGTAACTGTTTCAGGACAACCCCCATCAAGGTTTAAGCCTATGTGCAGATGAAGACTTCTTGCTTGAACAAGCATGAGACTACCACTTGGGTATTTCACTATTTGTCACCAAAACAACCGTCTCTAAGGGCCCATTACAGAAGTCCCTGGCCCTCGCAAAGTTAAACACGCCTGACCCCCTTGACCACGTGGCCGTTACAAAAGGTCACCCGTTGCAAAACGGCAAAACCATGGCTTCCGTGACAGGACAGGAAAAGCTGCTGGGTCGCTGCACAATTGCCCATCCTCGAGGACCTGTCATTTAATCCACCTGGGCTCAGGTTCTGCGCTGGTCGACATGAAACCCCGACCTTGTTCCCTGCTGGCGACGCGGTGAGTGTCTCCAGAACCCGAACTCCCCCTCCCTTCTTGTGTCGCCCTCACCGCCTGGCCCTCGCGCAGTGTTGACACAAACAATATCCCCAACTGGCCCTGTCCTTGCTGAAACTGCCTGAGGCGCTGGGCGAGCCCCGGGGCCAGCAGATGAGGTCAGGGATATTAAAACGATGCGCGCTAATTGCGGGGTAAGAGGGCGGGAGAAAAGGGGGTGAAGGGCTTGTTTTCTCGGGCGAGGAGACAACAACGACGACGGCGACCACAAACGACTGTGACATGACGACCGGTGTCGTGCTGTCTGTCGCGCTAAACCGTCTTTGCCGGAGAAAAACAACCCCACAATTTCTTGGACTCTGCGGGCTGAAAGGGACGGGTTCGCTTCTGCCTGTGTAAACACTTGCGTGACAAGCACCCGTCAACAGCAGATCGCTTTGCATGTCCACAAAGCGCAGGACAAACGGATCTGGTGTTTATTATTACAGACAGAAATAGTTCACCACGCGTCCGAAGCAAGAGACTCGAGAAATCGCAAAATAATGAGCAGATTGACTGACTGACAGGTCTAGAATATGATTAATCTACTGAGTCAACATCTCGAGCAGCACAAACAGCAGTTTAGTAGTTAAACTGGTGACATCACGTCCATTTTAAATGTAAAGTCATCTGTTCCACTGGCCACCAGCACGTTTCCAGAGTCAATGTGCGAACTGTTTACAAAACTGAGCTGAACTCAGTGGGAGATATTGTTTCCCCGAGGTCTGGATGAACCGTACCTGCCGTTCTCGACGTATGTACATACATCTACGAACATAAACACGATCAAACCCCTGACATCCCCAACGTGCATGTGACACACGCTGCCACACACACGAGAGCTGGAACCATATGTAAATAACACGTATCGTTAGCTATTCGTGACGTCACGAAATGAGGTTGTGACCTCTTCCCACAAGGCAAATAAGAAGACGCTGTTCTCTGGAGTGGGTGATCTAGTCACACAGATACTGGGAGAGGGATCAATATCTTTAATAGTCATTTTAAATTATTTAAGCCAGGTACTTGTAAACAAATAACCGCTCTTTCCAAATTGTGTTACCCATGACACTGCGTACACTAGACAAATATCACTGTAATGACTGTAGTCCATGTTGGAACATGAATATCTGCACTGTCCACAAAATGAGTTTCACAGTGAAATGGACCATCTTACCTATTAAAAAAAATCACTGCTAGTGTCAACCCTTGAAGTAACGGACATCAGATTATCTGTCGCAATCCTTCATTTCACAATTCTACACTGCCGTGTAACCACAGAGAGAGAAAGTGTTGAAAAAAGAGGGATGGTGGGGTTGGTCCAGAGCAAAAGCACTACCCTCTCCTTCAGGCTGCAGCACAAGAAAGACCAGCTGAAGATGGCGGGACGGAGCCTAATTAACATGCCCGTAGCGCCAACAATGAGTGAGCGCCCACTCCTCCCTGGCAGCGCGAACACGGGCCCCAGCCTCATTGTCCGCAGGTGCCGTGGGCCCATTCGCCGTAATTTGTCGCTGATCGAGTGCGCCACTCCTGAATCTGTGGCGGGTATCAAGTAGGTCCAGTTACCGGGTGGGTGACTGCACGGGAACCTTTGGTTTAATTGGTTATACTTGGTTTACAAGCTGTAAATCCTTCTGCGCCCGCCAGTGGGCAACAGGAGAACAGCCCTTGCCTGCCACCTCTATTTTTCTGTCGGCAGTTTTATGGGAAGACTAATGCCAGGAGAGCGACAGGGGCAGCCCAGGGTGGGTAGGCACCAACAAAGTCCTCAGCGCCTATATCCCCCAAAAAAGGATCTTCTTTTCTCGGGCCAGTTTACCTGACTAATCTCTTCGCACCTACTTCTTGACTACTAATGACAGCGAGAGCGGTGTGGGTGGCAGTTGGCTGCTGCATGACAGAAAGACAAAGAAAGAGAAGGTGGTTGTGCCGGTGGTGGCGATGGTGAGACTAAAGGTAGTCACATGGCATCATCAGTATGGACACCCAGCCCACCGGCACCCATTCTACCTACTAAGGAGAGTCACGCGTGCAGCCACGGTCGGGAGAATAATACAACGGGCAGGACAGTGCTGATGGGGAAGCAAACGAGGCATAATCGCTGAAAACGAATGGTTATACAAAAAAAAGGAATTATTTGTAAGATTTCACATCAGTTACGTGTGAGTTGGGTTGAGAGAAATAATAAAAGATACAAAATCTTCTTTTAAATAATTTGTGAACGAAAACATTCAAATTTCAACATATGGTATTTTCATTTGTAAAACCAGTGTAACTATTTCTTGATGCATTTCAATTAACAGAGAACAATATTTTATGCCAAGATTTAGCTATGTAACTTTTTCAGTGGTATTTAAAGTTTTGGAAAATCCATTGTCTGCAACTAATAGGATACCTCTTGAATATCCCAAAGCTGATACTTCTTGTTTTTTCGTTTATTCGTCATCTGCTGTCTTTGTTTGAACTCAGTTTCTCCGGAGTTTGTGGCTGTTTCAGAAGCAGTTGTCTGACATGTGAACTGCTGTTCATTTTCTGCTTGTTGTACACTTTCTTACACCCGTGGTCAATGTGTGTTCTCTGGCACCAGTGGGTAGCTGTACACTTTCTGTCACCAGTTCCTTGCACTCGGGTTGCGCTTTGTCCCAGCCTCCGTCCTTCAGATCCGCCCTACCCACGGGAGCCGCTGCCAGCAGAAGGTCCGCCCTACCCACAAGGGCCGCTGCCAGCAGAGTTCGGCATGCTGGGTGATTTGATTTCTGCCCTCTCCCCACCATTTGGCTCCACCCTGTCGCTTTCCACTGAAGGCTGACTCTGGGAGTCCAGCACATGTCCTTGTCATGCAAGTCTTAGAGACAGCTGGCTTGTAAACATGTAGTTTTCCCGTCAATAACCCAACAATTTTCAGGAGCTGGAATGGGGAAACATAACACCCAGGAACAGACATTCTACCAAGAGGGGGAAAAGGGGGGAGCGAGTAGATGGAGGGAGGGATGAAGGAGAGGTAGGGGTGTTGGAGCTGGCTGTGCACACCTCATCCATCAAGCTAAGGTGTCAGAGGTAAGGGACGGGGGCTAGATTTTCAAATGGTCAGCTATACTCAAATCCTTTCGACAGCTGACAGTATCAAAGTCTTGACTACTGCTCCTGACACTGCCATCAGAAAACACCCACAGGAGAGAGCTCTATGACAAAAGACACTGTGGCACTTTGTCTCCCTAGACCAGCCATTACAGGAAAACATAATGTCACAGCTCTAAATATATCCCTTAACCCAACAAAAACATAAAAGACCCAGACCACCCAGGGCTCAAATGCAGCCTGACTTCAGTTTGACAAATGGTGGCACACACTGCACCCGAAATCTTAAACAAGGATAGAAAAAATCCTAGTTTGTGTAAAATTGCAAATTTAACGTTATCGTCAAATGTGGGTACACATAAAAAAGATCACTCCCCCCCCCCCACCTGAAGCTGCACAATAAATTGGTAGGATCCAGCATGCTATTTCCACAAATAAAAATATCAGTAATTATTTATACAAATCAACAATGAATTAAAGCCATTCAAGTTAATTTCATAATGTCAGACTCACCTTTAACATGCAGTTATCACACCACACATTAAAGGTGATTCTAGCGAGAATAAACAGGTTTCTTCTCTTCCCCCCCCCCCTAACTTCTCAATAAAAGGGGAGAAACCTTGTTTGTCGCCTGAAAAACCTATGAATAGCTAGTCTCCCTTTCTTTCTTTCTGGATTTTTTTTTTTTAATTTGCTTATTTTATATGTAGATTTTACCAAAGTGCTTAATGAACTATTTGATTTATATAATAATAATGAGAGCACTTTTACAATGCATTTCTCCACCATGAAGATGAGTTCAATGTGCTGCACAGGAAAATCAAGATACAATCCAATCACTGAATAAGGAAATTAAAGTCAATCACGAAGACAATGGAGATTTGATTCAAAAGCATACAATGAAACAATGTACTAGAGAAATAGCCAGATACTCTTAGTAACAATGCAGTAAGATCAGGCAAGGTGGAGGTCGGCAGGTATAATAATATCTAAAAGAAAGTGACCAGCACCTTGTAAACAAATGAGCAATAACCCTCCCCTTAGCACTGATAACTGACTGTAGATCTAAACATAAACAGTTATTTACAATGTTTTGACTATTTGATGGAGATCCACCCTACCATGACAATGTATCTTTACTCCTAACTGTGTGTGTAAATGTCTGTATGAGTATGTATGCCTGCCCTTGTGAGCAAAAGAAAAATTTCTGTCTTGGGTATCCTCGACAGACAATAAAGTCTGATTTGATTTGATTTGATAATCATTTTACTGAGAAATCCAAGCAGAGAAACCAAAGCCGACAGAAGTATGCTTACATCATTGAGACCAGTGTTTCTCAAATCACTATCTGGCTGGACAGCAATTATTAAAGTGAATAATGCATTTTGTATTTTTTTGTGTGTACTTGCCTTTCTTTTATTAAGCACACTGAGCCTCCTGCTACATAGAGAAATACACTATAAGGATTCTGTTTGCAATTATTCAAGTAAATCCTTGTGCAGTAGTTATGATTTACTGAAAGTAGCAATTCATTCGAAAAGACAAAATGTTTTGACTCTGACAATTTACCTTAAAAAAAAATACACGTTCATATGGTTCAACTTTTTTATCCCTTTCTTTCTCTTGCTATATGCACATGTGCCCACTCACAATAAATAGTATAAATCTATGAAAACTCATGCAAAAACGACACTTAAAAAATGCGTAAGAAATGCAGTCATTGATGGCATAAAGATCATCTTTATAAAACTTGTTATTAGCTATTGTATTATAAGAAATGTTAAAGAACTGTTATTTCAGAAATATTGCTTGATTTTGCAATTAATTTATTAAAAAGGAACTACAGAATATGACAACGAAAACATTCATGCCTTCAAAAAAAAAAATACTTAACAGTTATTTCCATAATCTGTTTTCTTTGCGGATTCCTACAATTAAATTATGGCAGGTGCCATTTTTAAGACTTCAACATTCACGACCATAAAATGTTTCATATTCTTACCCTTAAATGAATCTTACTGTAACCAAGAATAATATTTTTGGGATATGTACTTTTTAGCTATTATGTTCGAAGTAACTGCAGATGCAGCTGATGGATAAATTATTGTGGTCTAGCTTCCCTGTGATACTGTCATCGCCTCTGATTTGATGTGTCTTATGCATTCTCTTCTTACTTACCTATTATATTTTCTCTCAAATACTGCAGTACAAAAACTCAAAATAATTTTGTACTACTACTATTACCATCACTATCATCACAGTTCTGTTCTATAAGAGTAATACTAAATACAGCAGCTTCTGAACATATGACAATTGAAACCTCAGATCAGCATGCTGATGTAGGACTCGAAAAACAGAGAAATGGTTCAGTCAAGGGAGTCACATGAATTCGGTGTAATCGGACAAAAATAAACTCACTGTTTTGGGTCTTTTTAAAGCCGCCTTTCCCCCACAAGATGCACAGACAGCTGCCATGATGTTTAACGAAGAGAATCTTACGATTTTTTCAATCAAAGTCGCTCCATGCCTCAGACATTACTATCCGCCATTAGAAAACATGCATCCTACTGTCGCTGCTATGCGACATGTGATTGGGTTCTTTTCGTGGAAACAACCAATACAAAATAGTGTTTCTTTCCATTAATGGAAC
The DNA here is from genome assembly GCF_003073045.1 of Pomacea canaliculata. NCBI lineage: Eukaryota > Metazoa > Mollusca > Gastropoda > Architaenioglossa > Ampullariidae > Pomacea > Pomacea canaliculata. Next base: position 29,027,200 of record NC_037595.1, read on the forward strand.
AGCCCTTGCTTCCTTAGGGGAAACTACTCTTCCAGTATTACACATGGAGAAGAGTTATGCTAGGGTTGTGGCAGTAGAAAAGTTTTTCTCCATATAAAACTGTTTAACAAATTCCCTCTCTTTCATATTTTAGATTAGGATTTGTATTTATTTTTATTATGTTCATTGCTTTAACACCCATCCAACAATAACCGTGTTCTGTTTTTTTTTTTTTTTAATTCCTTCTGGTATTTCTCATTCGTTCACCGGTTTTGTTGCTGTCTATCGATCTGTACGTGTTACTAATGATCGATCTCTCATCGTGTGTGACTACGTTGTGAGGTTCTTGTTTTGCACTCTTCTTTCCTCGTTCACTTTCTCATATACCAGACTAAAGTATACATTACCACCCATGCTATCCATACAAAGAAGCACACATGCAAAATGATGCAGAAAGGTGAGAACGTCTGGGTGAAAGCACTGCTGTATGAATTCGATGTTTTCAATTGATAAATCAGCTACTATTAACTGTATATAAATATCTACGAAGAAAGGTTTTGAAAAGAGAATTCTTCGCTGGAATAAAAAAAAAGAAAGAGAAAAAGAAAATAGAATGTCAGCTTTCGACTGAACAAACTAAACTGTTTCATTTCATTAGCGAGTCTTGCAAGTCTCCTATAATTAATTTTAACACATAAAAATTTGAAGAAAAAAAAAGAAAAGAAAAGATCATCCTTAAGAGGGGTATTTTAGAGAAGCATGGTTGTAACAATAAGCGACAACAAAAGTTTTATTTCAAAACAGTTTATTCCCAGTTACGTAATAAAAGGCACCTTAATTAGCCAAAGTAGCAGACTTTTTTAAAATTATGCAATCCACAAATTGACAGGCATCGCATCCGAAGAAAGTAATCAGAATAATTTTGACATCCTGTAAACTTCAGATTCAATACTTTCAACAATGTTCAAATGCAACACTACAATAATATAATCACGGACATGAATGCCCGCTTCCTTGTGTGATCAGTAGATACACCACAGAGAAAAACTACTGGCAAAACATTTTCTGTACAGCCATGCATCTCTAATAACGGAGATATATTGTAAGAAATAGATTATTCCACTTCGTTGCTGTGCGTATACGTTTTATGCAGCCCACTTTTAACTGAAATGTCGTTATCCGGCGCATCACAACGAATTGGATGTTGCGAAGTACAGTGCACTCTATACGATGCTTCTTGGCTTACATATTTCACATTTGCAAACTGTTTCTCCTCAAGATTTCAATTATAAAGTAGTAAATGCTCTAATATGTATTTTTATACTTATCAAAAACAAAGCGGAAAGTAGAGATCGGGTCCACATTAAAATTCACCAACCCTACTTATTTATTTATATTTGCATTTTTCCCCACCCACGTCCGCCCCCAACCTCACAAGAAAGAAACATAAACTCACGAAAGTATCTACTTGAAATGTACAGAATTATATTCGCATTCAAAGCAGACAATGTAATTTCCTGGTGCGTTGATAGCATATCTTAACAAATGTTTCCCAAGCTGCATGCTCACAGTTTGGACTGCGTTTACAGAAAGTATACATGGGCAAAACACAATTAATTTCGTATCAAGTACTTGTGTCCAGCCTTCATTATTACATACTTAAACTAATTGGAGTGTTTTAATCTGAATGCAAAGACAACCTTCCAGAAGTCAAAAATAGTTTTAAATTACTGTCCTTTCGATTGATTGCTTGCTATTTGTGTAGAATCTGACAGCTGCATTTTATTTTTCGATATATCGTCGAAACTGAATTTTTCTGGATTTTTTTTTTTAAAGGAAGGAGATTTGCCTAAAACTAGATTTTTCAGTTTGGTAAATATGAAAAGATCTTTAAATGTTTAATTACGTAGAGAGGAGATATTGGGAATAATTTTGTTTTCCTGAGATTTGTCTTATACACAAGATATCGTATCCACGCAGGGGCTTCCTCAAAAACGCAGAAAGAGAAAGCTTGTTTGCATCCACTGTACTTTCTTTAAAATATAATTATTGTTCTTTCATTACACTCATATTGTTCATGTACATTTAAATTCAATTTATTTCAGTTAATTGTATCAGGTTTTGTGCTAAAAGGCATCATAAAAAACATTAACAAACCTTTGTTGTATTTTAAATGAATAATCCATGATAAGGCGCAATAGCAGAAAATACAAAATTTATCAACAGCATCCGAGAGTGTAAACAATTCAGGCACTTAAAGATTCTATATTATAACACTCGGGGAGGAGAAGTAAAGTTTACAAATAACAAAAGAAAGGATTCACTTAATGCAACACTTTAAATAATTTGTTGTCCTAATAAAATTATTACCACTTTGTAAAATGTCAAAAGTTTACACATTATGGACATTGTCGTCCATTGACGGACATTCGTTGAAATAATGTATCGTAGAAATTTTTACACTATCAACATTCAGCTAAAAACACTCCTCATTCGCCACAGGGGATACACAGGGACACACGCCCTAACACATGACATAATGCTCCCTGGAATAAAGGAATGAACACTTTCGTCTGTCCTCGACAGTGGTGTGTGCAGAAGCATCGACTTCATCGTCTAAGCACACGTGGCCCATGGCACGCTAATCAAATATAAGGGCAAAAGTTTCTGGTTATGCACCTTCTTCTCTCACTCTCTCCTTTGCTTCCCATCCCTCGAAAACAAAAATCACTTTTGTAACGATGACGCATGTGCCGCCACGTATGAATACGGGTAGCGACTGAAATGAGCACCGTAGGGGGAACGAACCGACTCCACCAGGCAATGACTACACGTGCAGGGCACGTGCCAGCGGCCGTACACGAGCGACCGGTGGTCGTGTGGCAGGGGTGACGGGGAGGGTTGCGTTGCAGCTGCAGGACTCTGAGAAGCGAGGGAAGCGAACACCGTGGTGGCGGTGGTCGTGCTGATGGTTTTGGTGGGGGAAGTGGACGGTGACAAGTCCCTGGGTGACGGGAGCCGACCAGACGACGGCGTCGTCGGTTGGCCGTGAAGCGGCAGGGACAGTGTGGGCGTCACTTGGACGTGAGGAAGATGATGAGGATGAGGATGATGATGAGGAGGATGGGGCGCTGGGGCCGGTCCCGTGGTGGGAGATGGCACGGCAGGAAGAGGCACGTGCAGTTGAGCGTGGTGTCCGCCGCCGCCAGCTGTTCCGCCTCCGCCGCCGCCACCGCGCACAGGGGGCGGATGAGTCTGGTAAATGTCACTCACCAGTTTCTTCATTTCCTCAAGCGAGTTGTTTAGCATGAGGATGTAGTTTCGAGCCAACAACAGCGTGGCGATCTTGCTCAGTTTGCGGACGGAGGGTCCATGGGCGTAGGGCATGACCTCGCGCAGGCCGTCCAGGGCGGCGTTGAGGTCATGCATGCGGCGCCGCTCGCGGCTGTTGATCTTTAACCGTAGATTCTGCAGCTCCTTCTCATCCAAACACTTGCTGGCCAGCGCGCTCTTCTTCTTCAGCTTGGAGGCGAGACTTCCTCCGGATCCTCGTCCGTTGTCGCGGTCCTTGCCAAACTTGGACGACAGGGAGGAACAGCTGTCTTCCGCCTTGGAGGCAGACACGGGGGAGAGCAGAAAGCGATCTCCGGAGGACTCGTCTTCTCCTTCAGAGTCCAGATCGTCAACAGAGATGAGTGGATCTGACATGTCCGAGCCAGCATCCGTGTGAATATTGTCCTCAAATGCGGTGTCGTCGTCCATCATAATCTGTCACACTTTTCCCCACACGACGAAGGCAGCACGGAAGCGCCCTTCCGATAAATCATCAATTTCAAAACACTGGCACTGATATGACTTCATTCAAAGAAATCCAAGACATACTAGCTTTTTGTGGGTAGATTATTCCTGAAGGTGTTAAGCATCGATACAGAAGCCAAAAGACACATGAAGCACACAGTATAACGCAGGTCCAAGCAGAAAAACACGGGAACGTCGACTTGTTTACAAGCAAAATGTCTGTTGACAACTACACCGTGACCAGCAAATGTTTACCGATCTTGAAGTGTGTGGCAGCCACCACGCGGCTTGACTCTCGACCGTGGATACGAAATTTGGCTTGGGTGTAATTGGTTAGGGGGGTCGTCAGGCAATCTTCTCCATGTCACGCGAGCGAGCGTTAGGCGACAAGGGCCATTTATCCCACAAACGCGCGGACGTACGGCAGCCCTCCTTGTCCTTACACGCCACCTTTCGGCCCTCCCTTCCCTCCAAGATTGTCCCCCTTGGAGGTTCCCGTGGCTTCAGGACGAGGGGTGGGCGGAGCAACGATCGCGTGCGGTGGAGGTGTCAGTCTACACAAGGCGACCAATGGACGTGAAAGAAGGTTCCAGGGCTCGTCTTATCTGCCTTACATGGGTCGAGGGCTAGTCGACAACTTTGTACTTCCCTCATAAGGGCAGAATTCTCTCCCCCTACTCCCTATACCACACTTGTTTTTCTTTTAGTATAATTATTTAATACGGTACTTACAGCGCGTTAATGGGAGCAGGTTTGGGAACAAACAACAAAACATTACATATAACAAAACTACATTTCATCTTCAAATGCGAGGGTAACTGTTAGGCGCATATGTGTCGCGAATGCTAAACATGCTAACACATGTAAATAAATACGCAAAAAATATAGATCCTTGTATGGGTTTATTACTTTTTTGTGCGGAGCTACAGGTAAGAGTAGGTGTGGCACAAAGGCTGGATTAGAGTAAAGGGGGTTGTGAGCATGGACAAGGAAGATGATAGTGTGGAGAAGGAGGATGGTAGTATGTCACGCTTTGCATCATTCCTTTAAAAGACATCTGTTTTTGTCGGGTGTGCTCTTAACTTTCTCAAATGCTTTAATTCTTTGTCCTATTAGTTTCAGCCTGCCCTCCCCGCTCGCCCTTTCCTCTGCAGCTCGGTAAGGGACATTTTTAACCTAATATATGTATATATTGATGAACATGCCACTATGTTAGCACGTTTTCGTTGACAGTCATTTTTTTAAGTTTTAAAACAGTCACATACATACTGGACAGACCTTTAGGGACAAACTAAGCGTTTTTGAAGCAGATCCGACTCCAACCACCGTCAGACCGGTATCAGTTTTGGTGCCAGCCACACTGCCCACACGGTGGTTGAGCACACAATTGCCAGCACGTGCATCCCGCTCGGGCAAGGGTCGGGGCGCGTGCGAACAGTCGCTGCGGCGGGGTGTGCATCATGCCCGTGTCCGGCGAGAGCGCGGTGCATGCGTCCGTGTGCTGCCCCCGGGCTGAGCTGCGACCTAAACACAGCAGAGTTGGAGGTGTCGGTGGTGGTGGCTAGCCTTCATGTCTCGCAGCTTCCACCTGGCCGCTCATCAAAGCTATTAGACGACGAAACATTCTGGAATTTGTGTATGTAAAGTGCACCAGTCCTTGAACATACAATTGACAACAACAGTTTACAGAAGTGCAAAAAATAAATAGTTTAAGCTAAAAGTTTGAAACATGCGTAACACTTTTGTAAATTATCACTGTTGTTGATAACGATCACACATCCTGCTGGCTAATGTTTGTTCCTAATTTTGGTTTGTTTATTTGTTTATTTTTTCCGTTTATCCCTATCCTCCTTCGTTCTTAATTTTTTTTTCCTTTAATTCTTTTTATGTTTTTCTCTCACTTGCTCGTGCGTCACGAACTGTTAAATGAAATACTTTGAGTTGTGAGGTTATAGGTCAAGTAGGTCAAAGTGTTACAGTCTTTTCTGAAGCTAAGCTGACTTTTCTAAACACGTAGTGCACGCAAACACACACACACACAATGTCGAGGAACAAGCTCTTACATGGTTAAAATGCCTCTGTCTCATCCCCTGCAGTTGATAACTATAAACACGAGGTAATAAAGGAATATTATGCAGAAGATTATGCGGATTTAATTCCCGACACTCCAGCCAATGAAAGAATACAGAGCTAGGCTTTTGAACGCGAAAGATGTTTGAGACCGTTTTTATGCCACTCCAACAACATGGAGAGCGACATAAAGGGTACGGGTGACTACAAAAACTACACTTTACAAGAAAATGGTAGGTGTCTACCACCTTCTGCGGAACACCGTTCGCGGTGTTCACAAATGCAAACAACAAAGCCGGGGCTTTGTGGCTGCAGTCCGCGAATCCGGCTCCGAAGAAACCCGACGATGCCGTGATACAGGCCGCGTGAAAGGTGTCATATGTGTATAATACACTCTCAAGTGGAACTTTCAAAGCAACCCTCGCAGCGCGCCTGACGGCCGCACAAAAAGGAAAACGGGGTAGATGCAATGGCTGAAGTTCATGAACGACACTCGGGTAGACGCTGCTGTCAGAACAAGGGCGACACAAACATGGAAGGTGCTCCTGGCTGCCGCACGACTGACTCGAAAATAAAAAATAGGAGAGGGAGGGAGGGAGCGAGAAATGTAGAGGAAGAGGAGATGTTGATAAAGAAACAAGAAGGAGGGGAAAAATAAAGCGCGTGCGCATCCGTCGCCCACCCGAGGCACACACAGTGGGGTGAAGGGAAGTAGAACTCGAACATTTTCTTGACTTAGAAGTCTTTTCAGTCATCATAGGGAGGTCTGGAGTTAGACCACGTGCTCATTTTACATGTTGATAATCTCTACAGCTGACCTTTCTTCATGTTTTGTACCTTTGACAATCATTCAGTATTTTAAATAAGCTTTTTGAAATGTTTACCGAGGAGGATAAGAAAAGAAACAAGAAGTAGAATTAATTTAAAGCAGAGAAAAAAGAAATTAAGACTTAAACCAATCAAAAACGACAGAAAGAAAAAGTAATAAACGATAAAAACAAAGAAAGAGGAGAAGCATCAAGATCAGCAGAAGGTAAAGAAGAAACATCAATTTAAAAAAAATGATTTTCAGTAGGCAGTTAGAAATGTTTTCCATGCAAAGCAGCCACCACGGTTTTTTCACCCACCATGGCAGTCTTTACATCGTGAAATCATCAGTTTGTCCAAGAAACCTGAGCCAGACGCCGACAAGGACTGAAATGTCTGTTTGCTTCGTCTTTCAGTCGCTAACTGTCGCGGTCCAGCTTATGTTCCGTGCTAAGCCCTGGGACAAGCATAATGATACAGGGTGCGTCCTGCCCCGACATCCACCCGTGTCCATGCAGTTCAAACAAAGAGCATGTCTCCAGGCTGTAGTCTGGACCTGCCACAATGGATTTTCTGCTGTGAAGGCGGAGCTACAAGGCTCGGGTTAGTTATGTCAGGTCTGGCTGGGAAAGTCGGTCTTTTCACGGCTTACCTTCGCCTTGTAGGTATCAATTTTGGCCCCGACAAAGCCCGAAAATTAAATTCGCCCAGTGGATCTGTTTTCATGGGGTCGGGTCCTTCACGGCGACAGCCGTTTACCGGGCGAGAACCTCATTGTCTTTTATGGGAGCGGGCGGGGCCAGGGGAGGCTAACGAGACGACGTATGATTATCGTTCGACGACACTTCGATAAAACACCTTTTGTCGCGCTGTCTACGCTACCTCCGCCCTCTTGCCAGATCCGGGCCCGCGGCGCGGCAGCCGCCTGCCGCCTGGAGGTGTCGCTACCGACGCCTAGCAGCCACCAGGGGACAGCACTGCAGCAAAGGGTAGATAATCGCACAGACTGATGTGGCCCCGTCGTTCGATCACCGGGGGTGAATGGGATACAGGACATTGATATACAGGACGTAGTCAATGGGACACAGGACATTGATACACAGGACGTAGTCAATGGGACATAGAACATTGGTATACAGGACGTAGTCAATGGGACACAGAACATTGGTATACAGGACGTAGTCAATGGGACACAGGACATTGATATACAGGACGTAGTCAATGGGGCACAGAGCATTGGTATACAGGACGTAGTCAATGGAACACAGGACATTGGTATACAGGACGTAGTCAATGGGACACACAACATTGGTATACAGGACGTAGTCAATGGGACACAGGACATAACAGACTGTAGACAAAATATAGTCGACAGTATAAAGAACATAATGGATGGAACACAAACATAGTCAAATGACCGCAAAACGTTAAGGAACACGGATCATAGTCCGTGGCTCGCTGAACATAACCGGCGATGTACATAATGTCATCAATAACAACACAATATAATGAGTGGAGCACAGAACACAACAACAGGTGTTAGGTAGAACATGATGACACACAGAACACGGGAGGAATACAAACCGGGAACAAACATCAACTCGTGTGGTTAGCGGTGACATGAGCTGTCCCTCTTTCCCTCAGCAGTTTTTTTTTCTTTTTGTAAACCGAGTTTTCTCGCTCTTCTAAGTTTCTGTAAACCAGCGATTATGTTCTGTGCTTCACTGATCGTTTTTGTGTGCCGTCCATCCTGCCCGGTGTAATACTGGCTGTGCTCTGTTCCTTCTCTACACTTGTGTCTCAGAGCTCCTATTCATTTCTCGGTAGAGGGTGGAACATTTTTTTCGCCTTAGGTGTAGTTTCCTGAAGAGACAAAAACCGTGGCTTGGCGGCAGGGGTGCCAAAATTAGAGAGGCAAGTCCATTCAGGTGTGCTCAGTGTGCAAACCTAGCTTGGCTACACAGATATGCCTTCGAGCAAAGCAGACAGGAAGAACAGGTCCTGCACACAATACTCTTTCTTTGACGGTCGAATACTTGAAGAATGTCTGTCTGTCTGTCTTTGAGTAGATGCGTGTGTGTGCAATGTAAGTCGGTTCGCATTTATTTGACTGAGTGAGAAGCTGAATTTTCAAAGACATGCTCTCCAGATTATTGCACAGTATGTACCTTTCTATGTGAATTCTGAAAGATTTTTTTTTAATTTACCTACCGAATCACTGTCTCTAAAAATAAACTTTATTCTTCATGGAGCCTATAGGTCATCATGGACGTATATATGTCATCGTTGGAAATTCTTACATGACAACCACCACCTCCTCGTCCCCCTACCCCAGACACTGTTCCCCCAGCAAAACAGATCATGTTCCGCTGTTTGGGGCTTTGCTTAATGCCGCGTGTCAAGCAGTGAGCTCCACCCGGCGTCCACAAAGCTGCCTGCTCCAGGAGGGTGTCCACGGCACAAAGCCTGTGGCCCCAGCTGGGTGTCCAGGACGAGGAACAAGAGTCTGGCACAGCCTGCTGTAAGGCGAGGAAGTGACGTGAGCTAATAAAGATGGATGCTGTCTATACAATTTCAGCAGGGAGGCCTCGCCATTCACAGGTACATACCCGAAGGTATTTTGTTGCAAGACGCTGTGGCTCCCGACAAAGCTATCTCTCTAAAGCATTGAGAAAAGGTGTGAAGATTTAGATGCATCTGTTGTTTAGTGGTGATGGTGGTAGTGGTTGTGGATTTCTCTGAGATAAGGAAGAAAAAGAAATAAAATTTTCAAAAAGGAATATTTCACAGCAAGTTATCGCTAGTCCGCACGTCTGTAACATAATAATTCCTTATGAAAAAGAATCAATGAAATGTTTTGCAAGATGTTTTTCATGCAAGTATGTATCCAACGTGCATTTCATTTTTTTTAATCATTAAATATATATTTCTCTTCTTTAAAAATAGGTTTCTTCATTATTTTTAGGGAATAACTGAATTTGATATGTCCCGTTGTGTCTTCAGCAAAATGTTTTTCTCGTCGTTTAGCCAAAAGCTTTCACAATGTGTAGACTTGCTTCTACTAAACATGACATTAAGACCAGTGGGCCGAGTAGATACCACACACCTTTGTATTTCGTCCAGCCACTGAATCAGAGACCTGTCGGTGACATTTGTCTCAGCCTTGGAAGTATTTTTCTTGCAGTCTTTTGTCACCAATTTTCACTACGGTTTAACTAAATTTTAACAACCATTTTTTTTTTTTTAAAAAAAGGACGGCAGAACGAGAAAATTAGAAGCACAACTGACCAGCCAGTGAGGCTGACAAACCATGCAAAGCTGAGCTTGAAGATCTCATAAAAGCAACGAATTCTAAGCCAAGTACAGGGTGGGCCACATAAAACTGGTAATGTCACCTCTTGCAAAATTAAGTTATTCTTATTATCACATTTTCGAATGAATAGCATAGGAGTGATTTTTAAAGAAAAAAATGTTTCGAAGTTTACTTCTTTAGAACAGTTTTACGTTTTAGCAACATGTTGGGCAGCTAGCCCCTGACAAAGAAAAATAAACAACAACAAAAACAGCAAACAGACTGTTTATTTGTGAAGACCTCTCCACATTTTCGCTTTCAACGGCATGGGGAACACTCAGGTCACCCCATCGGGTCATGAGATCTTGAGCACTCGGCCAGCTGCATGTCCAATTTCAAATATTAAACCGGTATAAGTTAGTTTTATACATACACAACATAATTTTAGAACGTTTGCGTTCTCGTCAGCATTTTCATATACGCTCGTGCAACGCATCGAAATGGCAAAGGAACAATTTTTGCTCATTTAGAACAGTTTAAAGTTTAGAAACATGTTCATTTACAACAACAAAAAATCAGCAAAAAAGATTGTTAAAGTATTAAGATCTGTTCACACTCCACACATTAGCATCCAGAGTCGTACGGAAAACAAACCTAGGACCTATCATTTTCAGTTCATTCTTTAGGTCTTTGACTTCCAAAGGGCACATGGGCAACTTTTTGCAAGTCCACAACATGCTGGTACAGGTGTGTGTGGGGTAGGAGATGGGGTTGGTGTCTAGCGAGGGCAGTGGATATGTGAGAAGTGAAGAGGCTAATTTGTAGCTGTATCCATCGGATTACCCGCTTTGGCCGATTAAAACAGCGATCCCCTGACATTATCACTCACTTAATCTTCCGGGGCTGACAGTTTGGCTAGTTTTCCGAGCGAGTACAAAACGAAGTGGTCTTGATGGCAAGGGATGTGGATACACTATCTGCGCCATCAGGTTGTCGCCTGGTAGTTTGTTGTGCGCCATTGAATTCACGCAGGTCAAAAGCACAAATGTACCCGTTCATTTGGAGTCCGGGAACTATACCCGGGTGCCAGCTCTTGATGGATCGCCGCTGCCAGTGTGTGGCACGATTGGACTTCATCCTTCGGAATCCACCCTTCTTATTAGGAGGGTGGCAGTGTGTGTTTGCTGTGCTAGTGAGTAAGAAAGAGTTGTGGTGGTTAGAATAAACAGTATTTTTGTGTTGTACAGTGCTCTCTCTCTCACAAACACACACACAAACGCACTCACACACAGTTCACATGTACCCTTCCTCACTTACATAGTAACACATTCCCCGCTGCTGGGCGAACTGTAGCTTAATCTCATGTTTAATTATTAATTATTTTTCTGTCTGTCCCTCGATTTATTTTTTTCTTTCTTTTTCTCTCTCCTTCTATCAAGCTGTGACCAAGTTACAGGATACCCGTGTTGCGTTCGGCTGAAATTATTCCTAGTCATTCAACTTAAGCCCGGTTTACATTTCGCGTATTAATCTCAGATTGAGAGAAACAATATTTTAATGTCAGACACAACGCGAGCAGTCGCAAACATTTTTATAGCAGAGTATCACGCTATGATATACCCGTATCAGAGGTATGTCAACTATTTTTCTTTACATGAGCCATTATTTTTTTCGATTTACTGAGATTGTTGTCAACGGCTTATCCATTCGCACTGAGGTAAGAAGAGATGGACGACTTGTCCGTTGCGCAACTGTCTTCTCGGGAGAGAGAACTTTTTTTTCCCCAGACGCAATGAGGTAAAGGTGTATAAATACAAGTCGCATTCTTCTAAACCCGGAATAACACTGGCACGGGTTTCTCGTCTGCCTTGTTCAGTGGATTTTTTCCTTATTTTTTTTCTTTTTCTTTTAAAGAAATGTTGGTGTAACAATACTCACTCTGGCGATTTTTTCTATGGAGAGCCTTTAATGTCATTTTCTAACCACTCACGTGTAAACAACTCTATGTTCAAGTAGTGATGTAAATCCTGGTTCACTTGTCCTAATATAGATATTGACAATCAAATTGCAAACATACAAGCAAATTATAAGGGAATTAATTTGGTATTGTTTGCAAATTCATTTATTTGTCGGCATCTACTGGCTTCAAGTGAAAATGAAGACTAAACAAGAGAAAAAGAAGTATTTTCACATCACCCATCGCCTTCCGACGTCTTCACATGTAGATTAGTACCTATGCACGCGCGGACACACACACACACAGGCAAGTGGAAAGAGAAAAGAAAAGGAACACGCACACACACAGAGAAGCCGAGAGCAATCTGTTCACTCTATAGACTACGCACGCCTTGTGTCAAAAAAAAATAAGAAATGTCGCGTGCTTATCACCCGCGTTCCCAGCTCCCGAGGACAGCAGTAGACTAGGGCTCGAATCCTACAGAGCTCTTTTCATTGACTCATCCTGCTCACCAGCCACCAGGGACTCTAACTGGACCTGCTCGTTGTGCCCGAGGCTGTCCTCTTGGAAGGTCAGTCTTTGATGTCCGCCGCCCTGACCACGCCCTCTCCAAACCGCCAATAGAGACTAGATTACAGACCTGCAACCACACGGACCGTCCACTTTATGGTTCCTGAAGCTACTGCTCCCTCTGGCTTCATTTCACAACTGACTGCTGCATGTGGAACAGGGATTTCATTTCACTTGGCTTAATGAACTGCCACCTCATTCACAAGTTCATCAGTACTTCGGGTCAAGATCGACAGAGAAAGTACCACTTTGCCACAAGAAGAAACGCCATATTACTTTATTGTTATTATATATGCTAGTTTATTTGCCAAACTTAAAGATGCACCGAACACATAGGGAATATTTTGCTACAAAAGGAAACGCCGGATGGTCATGTCTTGTATTAATACCCGTACATTACATGCATGACATTTTCATTTACTATTACAACTTTGCACCACGTTTTGTGTGTAAATGGATGTAGCAATCGGAAAAATAAAATACGGCAAAAATATAAAATTTATGGTCTTTCTATAATTTTCAGAGTTATATCCGTTTAGTTTTGTGTTACTCGTAATGAATTAGTGATACGCTTTTTGTTTTTTTTTCGAAGAGCAGATGTTGTTGAAACACCTCTGAATTCTGACATCTCTTAGCTTTACAACAAGCGCACTGGCGACAGTTCGTTATTAGCATCCTTTGCTAGTCAATTAGCATCTTTCGGCGGTCTATTAGCATCCTTTTCAGAGACCCCAGACCCACCTTTGCATTGTACCCGGATGAAGCACGTGAAGTCGCAGAGCAAGGAGCGGCGCCTGGGAGGGAAATGGCGGGTGGATTTCGTAACGAACCTTTAATTGGCACAATCCTCGCTTGGGCAGCTGGGATACAGGTTGCCAGAGAGCAAGCTCTTGTTTGTAAGATGCTGCCAATGGATTTGACATCAGGACAGCAGGACAGCAGGAGATGACTAGAAGTCAATAGGGCAAACGTGAAAGGTCACATGCGGAGTTTTGAGTCTTGCCCCCACCCCCCCCCCCCCACCCCCACTCACCTCAGTGGGGAATGAGGATGGATTGGGTGGTGGGTGGCTGGGTTGGTTGGTTAATTAGAAGGAAGAGCTCTTTCGCAGAAAAGCAAATGTATCGGTTTTCAATTCGTCCTTTTTTATATATCAACAATTCGTCAAGATTTTTCACACTTTCCAACTGTCATGATATTGTGTATTTAATATAACGAAAAATTCTTATATTGTCTAAGCAATTGAAAGAATTAATGAAGTATAAAATTTAGCAAAAATCTTCTCCCGTAGGTTTCTTTACCAGACTAGACTCGTCTTGCGACCTTTGGCCAGTTCACGATAATGCAAAACGGTCATAATTACTCATCAAATGGTTCGGGTCCAGTGACAGAACCTCTTTACGGTTGCTAGTGCTTTGATGTTGGTCAGCTATATTTTTTGTGTTCGACGCATAGTATTCTGAAAAATTTGTACAATATTAGACCTTTAACAGATTTTTTCAAAACGGCTACCTGGACCAGGTGCAAAGCAAGTCTCCAGAAGCTAGCTGAACTGGTTAAATAAATGAACATGTTCAGTTATTGGTATTCGCTAACCATTCATGATGAAGATCATATTTAACTGTTTGCTGTGGTATTTTTCACCTGCTATGTACACTTAGTCTGAGAGGGCAACAGATCCGACTATTAAGCGGTCATAGATTTTGCCATAGTGCTGTTTTGGTCCAGGCTGTCCATTACAAGAGAAAAAGTCACATTCGAAATGAAAAAAGCAAGATGTCTTCATCCGTTAAAGTCCTTTCCTTAAGAACTATTTTGCCTGAAACTGAATGAAGGAATGAACCGAGTAGCAAAGCTGTCTTCTGCAACGAGCGAAGACAATATTTACCGATGAACACTCCACTGTCTTCACTTTGCAGTCTTCCTTCCCCAACCACCATACGTTGGCTTTAAGGGAGGGGGAGAAAAAATGTTTGTCTGAGGGTGCTGACAGATGCAGGGCCGTGAAAGTTGCCGGGTGCCCGAGTGGAATGAAAGCTGAGCCCACGTGAGCGTGCGCCGTGATTGGCAATAGGGGCGAGGATGTCTCAGCGACCTGTGGTGGTGTGACGAACAGAGGAGCACGAACGTCACCAAACGTTAGTCTGAAATATGAGCGCCACCTGCACCTCTCCTGTACGGAGGGAGAAAGGAAGTTGCCGGCAAGAGGGCGATAATCAGGCGATTCATTTTTGGCACCAATTGGCGATGTCCACGGCATCCATTAATATTACATAGACTCTCGGCACTAAGCTGTGACACTTGCCGCGCGAGTCTCACACAGACCAGTCTGTGAGCAGGAATTAAATATTGCCATCAACTGTCTTCTGTGTAGAATCATCATCATCATCGTCATCGTCGTCTTAGTCTTTTCGTAAGAGCTTTTCAAGGCGTCCTAGGTGGAATAAGTTCAAAGGGCGAAGCGCCTGAGTCACATCATGTGCTCATGAGAATGTTCCTGCGAGTCTCCAAAATAACAATTGAGATCATCTGACACCATCTTCGAGTCGTTGAATGGACTGGCTGGATATAGAAGCTTGCTGAACACTCAAAGTTCGAGTGACCCGCGTAGGTTGATGGAAGCTCTCTGTGTGACATATACCAGATGTTACAAACACTCCAAAAGCTCTTTCTTGCTTCAGAAACACTTTCATCTTCTTCTCACCCAATCACCTAGACCCTAGTATTGAACTTCAAATAAGTGACAGTGTTTGAAAAAAGAACATGACCCTTAAGACCAAAAAAAAAAAAAAAAAAAAACGATGAATGAAAAGACCCTGACGATGAAGAAAAGTGTATTCTGTATGCTGACATTAGAAATGGATAGGTGGTTAGACAGTGTTCTTTCTAGGGTTCGACTCCGCCATCTGGGGGGGCGGGACACAAGGGCCCTTGGCTTAATTGGCTACATTTCCGCTAGTACCACGGTTTCGGGCCAACCCTCCCCCTGCCGCCTGCTCGTTTGCATAAATTTGACAGTGCACAATGCTGGAGATGACAATTAAATTACCCAAGAAAATGACCAAACTGTCCGTGTTGCATTAAATAATCGGCCCCCTGCAGCGTGTCAGGCGCGCGCCAGCCTCGTCCTGGGCGTGAGACAATGAGGGATGGTGTTGCGGACATCTGGCTAAAACCTTATCAAACTCCTCGAAGAGGAGAGCTCCTTCAAGGCGGCAAGCCAAATTGTTACCGCGTTTGCTTCTTCTTGTCCTTCGTCTTGCCGGACTCCTTCTGTAAGCAATGGAAATCCATCTCTCTGAGCAGATGTTTCGCTCATTTGCTGGCCCCGATGTTTAGTTAATTCGACTCGACAACGCACAACTTTGCAAAGAATCCTAGGGAGCTGTGCCAAGATGACCGAACAGACAGGCTGAAAGGATAGAACTTCAGCCACCTCATTCCTTGTACTAACATGGCCTCATCCGATCACAGGGCTGAGATGTCAAGTGGCTTGAAACATTTGTCATTTTTTTTCTGATGATGATGATGATGATGGCCACGAGAATGACCAGTTGGTATTTAAAGATGACAACATCGCTAGTGTTAGTGTTGTCTTCACGGATCTTGCTTCATACCTTTCTGAAGTATTGATGCCTCACCATCCGAGTCCATCTCTTATATCTGCTCGTATTGCCCTCTGTACCATCCATCAGACGGGAGAAATTTGTCATTCGCTCCTTTTCCCTGTCTTCAAACTGTTTATATGTTCAAAGTCTTCAAACCCGGCCTCAGAACCTATCTTTTTGCATATTCAAGCAATATTGTTCTGCTCACTCTTCATTCTTTCTTCGTGCTGTGTAGTTCATGTTTTTGTTATGTTGTCTTCTGTTTGCTGTAGCTCGTGTTTCTCCTCCGGTTGAATCGTTTGCGATCCTTTGTGTGCAGCGCATTCAGCACACGGCGAAATGCGCTTTACAAACTCTGTTATTACTACTATTATGATTATTAAAGGAAAACCCAGCGAAAATAGTAACTTGAGCCTAATGATAAACATTGATTTTTGAATCGTTTCCGCTCAAACTTTTCTGAAATATAAAAAAGAACTCTCAAGAATGTTTTGCCATCCAGTGACTTCATCAAAACCATCCTGTGCCAATGTTCATTCTCAGTTTCTTGGAAAAAGCTGGTGTCAAGGAGCTGAAGAGTTCGAACCTGGACGAAGCCGAAAGTTGAGCGAAAATATAGAAAGACTAGAATAACTAGAATTCTTTAAAATGATTTTTCATATATCATGAATTATGGTCTGTTTGTTTGTTTGTTTGTGTGGATATGCTTCTCTTCGTGAAAGAGTTCTGCACATGGTGGCATACGATAGGAGAGGCATGCTAAGAAAATGATTGTAAGAAAACGTTTCGTTTGAAACCGGAAGTTGTGATCCAAAACGATTTCAGAAATGTTTGATTTAAGGACATATTTACCATTTCACTCCATTTTTCAGCACTTGCACATTGAAAGAACAACCGAAGATTCGCTTAAAGGAGCGATACAGGCAATGAAAATCATGGATGTCAGTATTTTAAGTGTATTCCACAAGGACCTCGCGCTGTCTAGTATCATACCATCTAGAAAATCTTTCAGGGGATGTAAGAGATATTTCTAACAAGCGCTGCCTATACCACAAAACCACTAACTAGTTTTTTTTTATAATACTGGATACTAAAGAAAAATATCTTACTGGCTTTTTTAAAGAAAAAATACTTGAGTAAAAATATATGATTAGTTTGCAGTAACTTCTGTAAGCCTTACAGCCAAACAGATGTAGAAAGAAAGGAACGGGGTGAATAAAAAAAGGAGAAACTGTGATTAGCTGTTTTTGTTCCCTAGAATAACTTGTTTTCGTTGTGCATAATAAACCGCAAAACTCTTGGGACTGTCAGAAGTCCCGGCAAAATATAGTTATTCACACTGGTTATCAAACCATGAAACATTTTAAACACTTGAGATGAATGATTCCAAGACTGCATTTAACGGCATACTGCCTAAAAACTCACTGTAAACAACCCAGAGGGAAAGTTTAGGCGACAAGAGTTTTTTTTTATTATTATTATTTTCTCCGCAGATTCCCTTGGGCAAACAGCACAAAATTTCTCCCTTTCGCTTCTTAAGCAAATACCGCGATTCTGCGAACATTCAGTAATTAAAATGAACACAACTTTTCTCTTTATTTTCTGATTCAAACCTTGACGGAAATTTATCTTGCATCACCTGCTGCAAAGAGAGAAGAGTAAGAGCTCCATTCTCTTCCGAAAATGCCACGAGAGCTGAGGCACGAACTGTGTCTTCACAATTTGAACCTTAGGGTTAATAGTCTTTATTAACCCCTGGAGAGCCTCCTCGCCGCGACTCCCAACCGAACGTGGACGGTCTGGCGGATCCACCCGGAATACCCAGCCTTCCTTCCCTGATTGCTGTTCCTTCGCGATCAACTTCACACCTCACCTACTCTTACACTCCAAACGGTGAAAAGAAGACGAATTGGCGGTACAGACGATATCTGGCGAGATGGGAAGGTGGCCGGACATTCATGTCTTGGAGGTCCCTTTCAATGCCTTTGCCGCCAGATTGTGCACATTTACCCGAGCTCGCACAAGGGAGGACCAGCAGGGGTCCGTACTTCTCACTTCTTCGCTCAAACACTCCCCCTACTCCCTTGCCTTTGTACAGTTGGGCGCTGAACAGTCATATTGTACAAGGGGGTCTCCATTGTGCCTCGGGGAGGATTCGTGTCTGCGCCTTTATGTTCCATATGTCTGAACGGCTCGCCTTACCTATTCAGAACAACACCTACATGTGGTATATGTGGATGTCTTTCTTTGGACGATGATCAAAGTTTTAGCTGTTTAAAATTTAAACAGCCATGTTCAAACATTTATTTGATTAATATATTAATACCAAGACCGGTCGCATGTCTCGACCATCGTTTCCAGCATACCATCTGTCTATCCACCCCACCCTCCAATCCCCTGTCCCCGACAGATCACCACCAACCTATTCTATTTACTAATTCGACAGGAGAAATAAAGGGGAAAAAATGAGATGAATGGTGAAGTAAGGCCGTCTGGAACATTAGTCGCGCCAGGTCTGTGAATCGAATAATGACAAGAGAATTCAAACAACTATTATCCATCCTTTTGCATGTAAGCAAAGGAGGGTGGGCCTGGCAGCAAAGCCTCAAGACTGATAATTAGAAAACTCTTAGCGCGACAACTTCGATCTATAGCCATGCCTCGAGTGGCGGCCCCTTTGTGAGTGGTCCATCGGTCTTTGACAGACTCGAGAACTACTTGTTCGTTCTCAAGACATCCTCTGCTGCCTCTGAGCATGGAGTCGGGCCTTGAGGTTTGCTTTGCGAATCTGGTGCATGGGAGCAAGTTCTGGAAACAAGAACAAGAAAGAAACAAGTAGTACTACAGCTGCCACGCCTGATACTAAACACAGACCGTATCTTTACTCTACTTAGCAGGTTAATTGGATTTTACGAAGAAAAGAAAAGATAAAGAACAAGAAAACTCAGCTTGAGGCAAGGCATTGCAGACTTGCACGTACATGCTCACACAGACACTGAAGTAGACATAGTAAGGTCTCTCTCTCACACACACACATACATACACCCCGCCAAAGACGGGTGGTGAAGAAAGGAACCACGTATTAGTTGTTTTGAGGCGAGTTCATATGGTTTTGCTCAATCAGCCTGTTATGGCATCATGTTGTCTGCCATACAATTGTGTAACATTCGTGTCAACGTGGCTCTTCACGTGTGCTTTGGGGTTTTTGAACCTGTGTTTGTTATTTACGTTTCCTATCTGTTGTTGCTGCTGTTGCTAATGATGATGATGACGATAAATCTGGGTGAATACCCATTCCGTTCCCGAGATACGAACTTACATATGTCACCATGCACAGAAACGTGGATGTCAGAAAATGCTTTTTTACATTGTAAAGACCTCGGCCAATGCAAAAACTAGAAGCAAATAATAATTAAGCTGGACATCATGATTTTAACTTCTGTCTGGATTTTCATGATGATAATTGTAAAGGTGTTGCCTGTATATCGAAAACAAATCGGGATATTTACCCAGAGTTTACCTCGTCATTGCAAAACAAAAAAAAAAAAAAATTATAAATTCTTCAAATTTGACACCGGAAGTAAAAGTCAGGTCATAGTTTCTGCAGAAATATTTAGTGCACGTGCGAAAATACTCCGTGCATTCTACGCACACGCATTAATAGTGACTTGCCTCTAAACAAACTTGTAGAATTTTCAGTTTCCACTGAGTGCGGTTTACCATCAGGGTTAGTTTACAATCCCCCATCACCGACATTGTGTTTTGTCAGTTCTGGTCTCGGAGAACTTCGCGCATGCGGGGACCCCGCGCAGCAGACGACGGGGTCAGCTGACTTTTCGACTGGGGTCACACCACGCGGAAGGGGAAATTATCTCCGCAGTCATATCCTTGATGACGCAGAAGGCGTTTTGCTTGGAGGTTTTGTCGAGGTCCTTTCAAGCTCCTAAACGAGCGACAGATTACTATCATCTGAAGCAGAAATAATTTGATACATTGGCCGCTGTAAAAGTCGAGCGAGGGTGTTGCGGGCCCCGTCTGAGGCCTGTCTCGCCTGCCCCAGGCCATCACCAAATGTTTTGGCCAGGACGGGGGAAAAAAGCTTGATGTTCTATGCTCGTTAGTTAGAATTTACTTCATTCTGTTTTTGTTCCCCTCTGGTTGGTGCATTACGGCCGAGTGCACCCATAATAAACATCAAATTACACCCGAGCAGTAGTCTGGGGACAGACAGTCCCTCCTCGGCGGGTTCAAGATCTTTGACAATGGAATGAAAGCAGCCAGCCACCAGAAAAGTCCCTGTACTTAGGGTTACTACTGAGCTCAGCCATTGGATGTTAGTATTTATACTGTCACCTGTCATGTCATCTTAAATACTTTTGTGAAAGCGAGCTCCACAGAACACCATATGTAATATAGATAATTACAAGATATGTAAATTTATATGTAATATTGTAGGTCCAATACTTAGTCAAGTGAATTTATTCACACACAATCAATTCTACTAACTCTATCCCCGTCTATAATCACTCATCCTCCATGAAGTATGTCATTTTAAAAAAAAAGAAAAAAGATCACCCTCCTCCCTGTCTCTACCTTGCTTACACCTGGAGACTGGCCGTCATTAAAAAGGGAGAGAAATCCTGTTATGATTTCGTGGCTTACGTCCCGTGCTTTGTGTGGAGGAAGATGCTACCATGTCCTGCTCTGCCCGGGTGAGCTCTCAACGACTGATGTTAAGAATAATAAGACTCCTCCATGGAGGCGGGACTGCGCTGAATGACGGGAGGTTTAGCTTCGGGGGAAAAGTGTCAGCTGCTGACAATGTCATGCCAGTGACAGGCTGCTCCTGTGGTTAGAAAGTCAACTTTGTCATTTTTGTTCACTTTTCGTAGTCAGCAGTGAGTCACACTCACTGCATTCTAAAAATTATCTTCACATGTTTGTATGTTTATTGAAAAAAATAGTTCTACGTGCTATGTCCTAGATGTGATGAACCCTGATATCACTGATACTGTCGACATGATACTTTCACCATCATTCATCCGTGAAGACAGATGCGAAGAACGCAAACTAATAACAAACCACTTGTTTGTTCATTCATCACGGTCACGTGACATGGTTAGCGACTCCTCTCTAACACCATCATGAGAGCTGGGTGCAGAGAAGACCCTTGGCACATGGGCAGAAGGCGAGAAGTGGTTTCTGTAGTTCACTGGGCGTGGTTGCACTGAGCTTGACCTGTCGTCTAGACTACTGCACCAGAGAGACTATCGCCTAGAGTGCTGCACCACAGGAACAGTCAGCAGTCTTCATGGCGCCAGTCTGTTCTTGGTGGCGGACTGTGAGGTCGCGATGAAGACAAGTTCTTTTAAGCATGATTAATTTTTTTTATGAATTTATATATAGATAGAGAATTTAGTTATCTATAAAAATTAGAAAAATTGGAAAAGTCTATAAATATTTCTTAAACAACTAACAAATAAAAATAAAAAACCGGCAAAAAAAAACCCCTTAATTTCAGAGAACATGAATTTTAAAGGTGTACCTGGCTACTTACATTTGTGAAAAGTCTACAACTGAAGTTGTATTGTATGTAAGAGAGGTGTTTGACCGTGAACATCGTTTGCTTGGCGATGCTATAATACAGGTATTTTAAGTATATTCACAGAAGGACCCGGGGTGCTTATAGTAAGTCAGCACACTTACACGCTTATCAGATCACCCCACCCGGCTTGGCTATGTTGAGGTGCAAGCACCCCATTACGGTTTCTTCACGACGAGATTAGCCCACAAAAAGAAACAAATTCTGAGCATAGGGAACGAGTATTACAATGTTCAAGGGACTACTTTCTGAACATCTAGTGTTCAGTGTCTGTAATCCCGCGGACTACTTTGTTAACGCCTGGGCTTAGTGTCTGTCTCGAAGAGTCCATGGTTGGTGGGTGTCGGCGGGCAGGTGGAGGTCCGTGGGAGGTGGAAGAAGGGAAGGGCTGAGAGGTGTGTGACAACAAACACTACTTCATTGGAGATGGAATTGTAACCTCTTCTGCCCACTTCTTTCTTCTTCTCGAGGCTCTTTTTGTGCAGGAAGGATCAGGAGGCAGGAGGAGGAGGGCCTTGAGGAAGTCGTGTTGCCACTTGTGGCGCTGCAGCCACGTGAAGCCAACGTGAAGGGACGGACCAGACACGGAGGAGTAGACAAGAGATCGACAAGAGCCGCCAGATGAGTTTGCAGTAAACTTCCCCACATCTGTCTCAAGAGTTTGACAGGTTTAGAGTGGTGCATTGTGGGAGACGAGGGTCCATCGTAATTGAACTTGTTTGTAAAGGCAATATCCAGGTGGTGGCTCTATGCGTGTAAATGATGGAGCTGTTTGGAGACCCCCTTGTATCTTCCCCACCCTTCACACGTGTCTTGGGTGGGTTAGACGATTGGACAACTGCAGTTTTGAGAAACACACTTGTGAGCAGGAATCCTCAACTGCACGCGCACTTCAACTAAAAGACATTTTCTAGCCCTTGGTTCAGCGATCCTTGATTCATGTTCAATCTGCTTGATCTTCCCTGATTTTTATATACAATTTCCAGAGGTAAATTCTGGCATGCGCACTCTTGGTTTTCCTTCACCCGATTGACCAGTCCTATTTGATGTAAACAGAAGAATGAGTAGATAAATGGAATACGTAATAACTGTCTTCTCAGCTACTCCATGTTCCCAAGCATGCTATAAAAGTAAGGTGGAATTTCTGTTGCTCATCTTTTTCCCATTAATAACAACGTCAAAAATCTTTATTAACAGGCAAGGGGGCAGTTAAGTTTCCAGCTCGCTTGCTGTATTCAGATACTAAAAAAAGAGTCGGCTCTCAGAAGAAAAAAGATTTTTGCCTCCGTATTTGAAACTGTCGTTCATAAAGCCGATGTTCACAAACCATGTCGACGAATTGTTACACAACATTACACTCGAAAGCGGCGATCAAGTGCTTCTTGAACACCGCACCTCGGCCTGTACTTTCAGGGTATACTGCCGAAATCTGCATGTCCCCGAAATTAATTGTCATCTCATAGTCTGTCTGTTTCGAGGAGGGGACTATTATGCCGACCGTCGGAACACACAGAATTTTCACCGTTCAGTGAATGAATTTCAAGCTTGGAAAGCCCACGTAGTCCATTAAGAAGTCGATAAAAACCTAAGAGAAAAGCTTAGAGCATAATCGTATATCAAAAGCAGCCCCGTCCCTGCAATATAACGACCTGCAAGGAGGGCCATCACGCGGAGCTGTTGTGTTCATTCGCGGACAGTTAACGCGCAAGTGAAAAAAGGATTTCTTTCTGAGTCCGCACCTTCTCTCTCTCCGCAGTTTATAAGGTATGCATGAGAGGGCAAATGCGCTACAAGCAAAGAAGAAAGGAAACAAGGCGCTTCATTGTGGTTGCCCTACCTCTCGTCCTTTACCAAAGCTGATGGAGTCAATAAGAAAGGCTCACGCTATCGCCGAGGTTACTGACTTGTGAAAATCTCCTCCACAAAAGACAGGTTGTGTAGGGGGGAGGGGGAAGAGGTGTTTTGCGAGGAGGAGGGGGATGGTGAGTAGGGGGACACCAGCGTCAAACCAGTTGCTCGTGTCATTTCGCCACGGGAGAGGTTCAAACTGGAGTGATCGTCTTCGGGAGACCCCGGGTGGATGGTTTCGTTTTCTGACCACTTTGCTGTTTTGATGCCACCCATCGTGAATGTCTGTATGACTGGCTGCCTGTCTGGCTGAGCTCTCTCTCTGTTCTTCTTCTTCCACCTCCACCGCTGCTTGTTTCCCTTTTTCATAATATACAGATCTGCATGGGAGGAGACGGTTCAAATCACTTTGTAGCGGTCATTAAAACGTAGGCAAACCAGCGGGGTAGGTAGGTAAGCCTTCTTTGGAGCTTTCCTCTTTGCTCTTCTGAGCAGCTGTGGTGCAGGTATGATAACATTAAAGGTCTAGTGGAGTTCGTTTATTTCTAATAACTAAGTAAAGCTCATTGCGAGACACTATATTCCCAAATCAGGGGAAATAACTCTCGTCCTCCACACAAACTCGTGACGTCAGGCTTGTTCATACGCACGCCTAATTAACATATTGTCCCAGCTCTCCCGTTGGTGTGTGTACAGCCCTTGTAATATCTGTTATTGACCTCATAGTAGGTTGTAGGTTTGTAAATAAAATAGAGAGGTGGGAGGTACTCGTGGACAATCAGATCGTCGGTGACAGTCGTTCGAATATCTAGCGAGCAGCGCCAGACTGTTCATAGATGGACGACTGGCATCGATGCTCACCACTGATTGTCCGTAAAAAAGAAAAACGGTGATTGTATCAACGCTTTATCTTTTCTTTTGGGAAAAAGGGGTTCGTATCTCCCGGGGCGTTTTTTTCTGCGACAAGAGTCGCGACATTTGCTTCCCGCCTGGCGTCCTTAGAGACCGGCGATAGCCACGGACCAGTTCCTGCTCTGAAACGATGGGTTTACGACTGAACGCAGGAGCTAAATGAGCAAGACTGGCAGACGATCCCCGCGCGCAGGGGGTTCAAACAGCCAGCAAGAGGCGCCGATGGTGAGTCTGGGAGAGGCTGGAGCTCTTGTCTCTGGTCTGAAGCACCGAGCACACACCGCAACCGCCTGTCCTCACGTTTCATTTCACCTGAATCCCTCCGCGACCTGGCGGAGTGATCCATCATGGAGTCACCACCGTGAGACGATCCGGACTGGAGTGACTAACGGGGAGGTGGGGAAGGAGAGAGAGAGAGGCTTGTCACAGGGATGAGGCCTATTGTCCAAGAAGGGGGACGGAAAGAGGGAAGGATGCCATGTCCGAGTCGTTAGCTTTATGTCACTCTCCGGATCTGACGTTTAATAGCTTCCTGACCTGCGGTGAGTTCCAGGTGGTCAGTGAAGCGAAGCGGTCGCCAGCGGGTGGAACGACCCGCTCTTGAAGACAAGACATAACCGTTCAGCCGCAAGCTCACAAAAGTTTATCAAAGACTGCAGGAGGTTGAGCGTGAAGGTGGCGCTATTTACATCTCCTCGTCGTTTTAATCACCAAAAGGCATCATCAAACACATCATCTAATGAAGCCGCGGACAGACCTGCCTCCCTCAGAAGACGAACGTGTGACTTCAAGTTCTGAGATGAAGTCATGGTGGCACCAACCGCCATTTTCTTGACAGTCCTCAAAGCCTGAATTATTGCGCATGGAAAATGTTTCAGGAGGAGAGTTCCAAAGCAAAAAGAAAAATTTCTGACCAATAAAACATCTCAACAATTCTGCCTGAAATAAAAAAATTTTTTTAAATCATTTATTTGTTTCTTCTAGAGCAAGAGGACAATACCAAACATGCAAGAAAACGACTAAGCATGTAGCTAGTCTCTGTTTGCAACTAATATTATTTACTGATAATGAACATTGAATTTGTGGTGAATTTTATTTAATGATAAACTGGAAATAGTGCTCACGTATGTCTAAAATATTTTAATGAGTGCTTAGTTAAGTAGAAAAGGGAGATCATTTTGTCGGTGGGGCAAACCCGCTAAAATAAGCGATCACTGTGAATTGATTTTGAATTTTATTGAGTAGACCTTTCCTCGTTACCTCAAATCAGTATCTATATATATATATGCAAAATGTTTTCGTAAATATAAGCAAGCAAAGGAAATATTAAGTATGCTGAATGGTCAACTATCAATTACTTCCATTAGCAAAACTAAGATAAAAAAATCTGAGGGATACTGGACACCATTGTAGGATTATACTTCTAGGGTGTATTCAATTTGAAAACACGAAATTTGATTTTTGCATTACTTAACAGGCAGGAGATCGATCCTTTGCAAACCTTGCTGAAGACATATGGTAATAAAACATGACAAAAAAAAGAAGCGGTAGTGAACGATGACATGCTAGAGGCATAAAGCTGGTGATAGCTTATCTATAAATGACAACTGTCACAGAGAACGATCTGGAAAATAAAAATTCGACAAAAGCATGACTGCAGTGGGAGGAACTGCAGAAGCCTCGTTGTCAGCAGGACACGCTCGACCGAGTCTGCTGAGGAAAATGAGCGAACGATGACCGATGATAGAATGGAGTGATGGCACGTTGTTGACACTGAAATAAATCATCGATGTTCCAGAATATTTTTCTCCTCGCTCTCAGACTGACATCAAGGAGAGAACTCGATATGGAGTAAGCCTAAAGGGACAACAGAGCTGACATGGGATAAAAACAGAATACAAAATTGCTTGCATTCAACACAAACACATCATCGGTAATGACAAATCCATGGTGACTGAAACCAGGTTATGAAGGATGAACTCTGAGGAAGCGAAAAGTAGGCGAGCTTTAGGAAGGTATTTTGCGACCTCGTGACCTCTCGTTTAGAGGTGTGAATTGATGAAAAGATGAGAGACCAAAGCATGACAGTGAGTTCGAAAAATAGTTTTTTTTAATTAAAATTAAAACAAGACCTCTTCATTAAAAGAAACCTTCAATTAGTGTCGTTCATGAACTGTATTGCTTAAAATTTATTTACGGTAGCCCCCTTTACATTCACATGTGGATGAGTAGGATATGCTTCTTTGTGTCTTCATGAAGATGACTCTAATATATATTTAATATATCTTCCCTCATAGCATTCACACTTGCTATGAGGGAAGAAGTATATTGTGCGTTTCTGTTTGTTTTTTTTTTACATCTGGGCATTATTGTCTAGTTGTTTACACCTCGTAAACATTCATTCCCACTCCCTAAATTCTGAGTTTGTGCTTGTGTATGTGAGTTTGTGTTGTATGCGTGTCTATAAATGAATAGATCGATTAATGATGCATAGAATACGTATGCATGGTGTCTGTCTGTCTGTCTGTCTGTCTGTCTGTCTGCGAGCAATTATCCTAGCGACATAAGACCAACATCGCTGTAGCCCACCTCCACAGAGCTGGAGACACGGGATCGAGTCCTGTGTAGCGCTGTGACCCAGTGAATGGCAAGGCGTTACCACGTCAGTCGACAGTTTCTTACGACCCTGTCATATCACCTTACAGCTCAGTATCCTGTTACCCAAGCCTTGGTGTGATGGGACCACCCTGCCGATTGGCACAGAAATGGAAAAACCGAGGGGATAGAAAATAATGCAGCAGAAGTCTCTTTTTTTTCCAAACTGTTTTTTTTTTCACTTTCAGAGGACTCCAAACAAACAGCTCTAAATCGTAAATA
Organism: Pomacea canaliculata; assembly: GCF_003073045.1. Taxonomy (NCBI): domain Eukaryota; kingdom Metazoa; phylum Mollusca; class Gastropoda; order Architaenioglossa; family Ampullariidae; genus Pomacea; species Pomacea canaliculata. The sequence goes on from NC_037595.1 coordinate 29,054,520, forward strand.
AACAGTGGAGTTAGATTAATGTCTTTAGATTGTCGTTGTGTACCTTGCTTGGATGATAGACGACGATGAAAAAACTACTTCCCATCAGGAAGACAACTGTTCTGAGGCCATCAGTACTTGCCAAGTTTCACCACTGACATACCTTACACCTACTTTACACACTTCGTTCTCGTGCCAGGTTGAAAAACAAAAAACATACCACAGACTGACTGACTGTAAGTAATTTAGACTATTTCAGGCGTTGTCCTAAAATAGGTGCTTGTAGATATAAACTAAGAACCTTCTATTCCAGGAAATCAGAAAAGACGGATCATGAAAAGGAAAAACAAATGTAACCGATGGTGACAGGTGAACGTAAATTGTATTGCTTGTACACGTGTCATCAGAAAGACCGATAGACAGGCAGGTGGACAGGAAGGCAGGCCAACAGACAGACAGACCAATTAAACAAACCGAAAAGATTATTCTGTCCTACCCTGCTCGTTCTCACAAGGACACCAGATGTCGCCATTATTATCCTGATCACCGTATATACAGTAATCGTTTTTGTTTTACTGTTTGGAGGTAACAGTACAGAAAAGTAGCCGTGTCTGAATTAATTCGTTAACAACAACGGCTGTTGGTGTTCTCCATCATGACCAAGTTATAACATTTCGCGAACATGTCTTTTTTTTAATAAAAAAAAATCATGAATATGCGCTCGTCCACAATGTTCACCTACAAAGTAAGTAAAAAGTTAAAATTTGTAATATTATATTCTCTGACTGGACCCAGATTTGTAAAATGTCTTTGCTGAAAGGAAAATTATTCATTTAAATAAAAACGTTGTAATTTATAAGTCATTTAAATTAACTGTTACAGTTTATCAAGTAATGAAGTTTGTGAGATCGTTTGTAAAATGATTTATTTGCTCGAGGAAAGGAGTTTAAAAGAAACTGATCTCCGACTATGTGAACTTTTCTATACCTTAGTATAGCCCCATCCTCTGTTACTTCGCCAACAATGTGATTGTCTTCAAAGCAAGCATCTCAGCCTCGGACATGATGGAAAAAGGGAGACAACGCTTTTTATTCCCACATTGCTTTTTCTTCACCACTCGTTGTTTTCCGCAATTCCTGAAGAATCAAGTGTATATTTATATATTTCTGAAACATCAATCGCATATTATTAATCTGTTCAATATGTATGTTTCCCACTTTTTTATATTCCTTACAGGCAGTAAATTACCAGATTTAAAAATCTTTTAACAAATTAAATTTTAATCAGCTATTGCAAAATCAACTGCCCGCCCCTCTTGCCCCCCCCCCCCTCATGGTTCAAGATTTAGCTATGTGCGTGCGCACACACACACACACACTTACACACGCATGCACAGTGTGTGTGTGTGAGAGAGAGAGACAAGTTCTGTCTTTATAATGAGTGTCTAAGGATGTCTCGACAGTACCTTGCACGGGAAACAACTTTGCCTTGACGAAACGTCTGCAGATGGGGCGAGGCTCTCTCCCATCTTGATGTTTGAATTCTTTAAAATAATTCTTACTTACCCAATACTAGATAAATTAATAGAAAAACAAATATTATTTTTTTACACACTTTGATCTTTCTCTGTCCTCTCTCTCTGTCCTCTCTCTCTCTCTGTCCTGTCTCTCTCTCATTCCCTTTTTTTCTCTCTCGATATTTCTTTTTCCTGCTGTTGAATGGAGGGGCACGTGCGAGGGAGGCGTGTGAGGGACTCTCCACGTGCAACAGGTGACACTGCTACTGATTGCAATTAAAGTACCTAAGCCGCTGTAATACTGATAAAGATAATACTAATATATACTCTTTTTCCTTTTTCCATATTTGTTTATTTAAAAATAAAAACTTTGATGATTGGCAAGGGAGGTCACTATAATGGTAAGGGCAAAAACGAAGGGAAAAGAAAGGCTTATTAAGGCCCTTTCTCAATTTTCATACACGGATGAACGTTTGGCAATTTTGTTATATTTTGCTTACACAGCTACATGTGAATTTAATTTATTTTTACCGAACTTAGTCCAATGTTATTCTTGTGAATTTATTTACTTAATAATCGACTTTAAGGAAACTGTGAGTGTTGGCCTTCATGTCTTCGTCATGGAGAATTGTTGGCTCTGTTACATTCTCATTATGATTATTACAGAGGGAACCCTGGGATGTCTATTTAGAACTAGAAGCATGCAGAACGAAATCAATTTTTAAAACATAATTTTAGTAACACCTAGAATTTCAAGTTATGAGCTTGGGCAATCGTGAAAAGGAAAGAGGATCACCCTTAAAAAAAAAAAAAACGAGAAAATGTTCAAAAGGTTTGAAACAGCTAAATAGTTCAAAAGTTAAAATGAGTCAAGAATGAATGAATTAATGTAATTTGTAAAAAATGTTTTACTTTTCAAGGTCATGAGATGTTTATCTCATTTCCTTTCTCTCGTCTCTATATATATTTTTTTAATTTTAAGTACTTCTTCACCTGGTCCGGAATACAGCAGACCTCGTCTTCCATCGTTCACTGGGAGTCAGCTTCAGCTGCCGAGATGATGACCGAACCCCGACGATGTTGTTAGATAATAGATTAGGCTGTACAGGAAAAGACAGATTCATAAATGTCGGCTTTCGCTTAGAGTTTAATGTGCTTTCCTTCAGAAAAACACTGGAACAACAAATAGTTTAAGTAGTAACTGGAGAAAATGGAAGAAATAATCTTTTCTGGTTATGTGCCACGAGGAGGCGACAATTGGCTATATTTTTTTAAATTGAGAGAAGTTTGTGTGTGTGGGTTTGAAGAGTTAGCCAGATTTCAGTGTGTAGTAATGATATCATAATGTTGCTTAAAGTCATGAATGGCATAGGAAAAAACCTCCAACAGTCATTTCGCAAGGACTTGGAACAGTATCTCTGCAAGCAGGTGCTACTAGCAGCCTGTGAATGGACTGGGGCAAGTATTGGAAAGTATCAGGTTGAATAAAAGATACATGAATGCCACAAATGCTCACGAAAGAATATACCTGACATAGATGACTATCAAAAATAAAATTAAAAAAATATATAAAAAACTAGAAGGTTTTGCTAAATCTTAAAACAGTAAATTAAACATTAATTACAAGCCAACGAAAAGAAATTAATGATAAAATTTAATATGAAATCTGAATAAGCATTCGAACAATTCTTGCTTTTTTAAATTTACAAGAATACATCATTGAACCATAGAGACATCCATAGAGCAGTACTGGTTTAAGAGGATTAGTAAGACTCGCGTTCTTGCGTCTTTTACTAGCCTGACCACTTCTTTTTGAATGATATGATTCAGAGAGAGTTTTTTTTTATTATTATGACAAATATTATATATCTCAAAGCATGTTTGATTTCTTAGTAAAATTGCTACTTCATATTTTTCTGCTTTTGCTAATTTTTCAAGCTTTGATTTTTATATTTGAAACCATACTTGATTGATATTGTCCTCAGAGCAAGCAATTCTACTGAAAAAAGTTGTCCCAGCCAACCTTCCCTATACAATCACAATTTCTTTTCCGATGGCACATTTTTCACCAAGTGACTATTATTCCTCATTGTTGTGTTCTTGTTGTCCATTATCAATATAATCTAAGTTGTTGTCTATGGTTTTAGAAGGGAAATTAAGTACAAGTCTTGATGTAATGGCTGATATATAATTTTCACATGTTTGCATCTGCATAAGTGGACTTTCGGAACTTTCATAACACATTTTAAAGTTTTTTAAAAATACAACAACTCTGTTAATTTCTAGCGAATACATATATCAAGCATTTGAAGCCTACTAACCGCATTTTTTTTATTTTAACCTCCTTTCTCCATTAAGGGTTACTGTCACATACTCAAACCCCTACAGCAGTGCACTAGCATGGAGTTCAATGGACTGAGCTCTCTTTTAAAAAACAATTTTGCGGTGAAAATAGACGTTGATGTAAAGTATCTAACATTTTTATTTATTGTCACGAAAGCTGCTTATCAAGGATTCCAAACTGCGATATTTAGTATGCTGACATGCTTTCTTCTTCGTTGTTTATCGCTCTGTGGTGAGATGTGATCTGACATGCGCACTTGCTAGGATAGACGAAGCCAATGAAAGTAAATGACGAGTTATCACATACTTCTTGTTTTTCTATTAATTTATCTAGTGTTCTTGAAATCCTTATCTATCCATCGCTTTTTCTCCCTTTCTGTAACTTGGGATTTCAAGTCTCAGAGTTTATAAAAAGGCCGAGATTTTGATATTCCCATTTCATACATTAGGCACAAGAAGAGTGCAGTGTGACTGGTCACATGAAAATTCCTGAATTACAGTTTCAAAACTGAATTTTAATTTGTTTCTTACAGAAACTTGATTCTATACTTCCCGCTAAACCAGCAATATTTATCATTTATGTGAGTTAATTTGTCGTTTGTACCTTTGAGAAATTTGTCGTTTATTTTTTACACTGGGACATTGAAAAGGGTGAAATACACTCTTGGTGTCCCCAAAACTGAAGTCAAATGTGTCGATTCCAGTTATTAGACAGGTCCCACAATAGCGATGAATGTCGCATTTTTTGACACATCCATCTTCTTTCTTCCTAATCTCAGCAAAAACATCAGCTTTGTTCTGTATGAGCATGAGCTTGCCTTCCGACAAACAATACTACATTCGATATATCAGTCTGGAAGTTTTACCCCTTAATCACTTCCCTTCGACAGGCCTTCATCCAAGTGTTAAAAATGCGTAAAATTTGTGCCAGAATTGAATCCAGTAGAGTCTGATTCCAAAAGGAACAAAAACAAAAATGTTTCGAGCCGGAAATGACGTACAAAGGAGGGCGGAAGACCACGCCTCCGAGAAGCATAGAGTGGGACACTAGGGAATAGCCAGAGTCAGAGAGTTTGTGCGCTGTTGGTAGCAATTCAATTTGGACTGGGGCTGGAGCAGAGGGGTCTCCCACAGTCATTAACTTATGTCACCGCACAGCGCCCGCTCTCCCCTGGCAGGCCACTGGCCCGGATGTAGATGATGGTCATCCTGATGGAAGGTCCCCCTCGGCTATTGCTGATCCCCACTCACTTATGACCTGTCCTCGGCGCTGCGAGATATACGGCCGACATCGTGATGTGTGAGTCAGTGTGTGGCAATCATCTAATACTTCAGCTGGGAGAGAAGCCTCTGTCCGGATTAGTCTCGTGTAGAACTCTTTTCTGTTGCAAACCACATTACAGGACAATGGACAACCGTTAGCCTCATTGCTTTGCTCTTTGTTTGTGTGTGTGTGCCGTCTCTCCATTATCAGCAATAAATCTGGTTGAATGTTTCCTTTTTGCGGTCTGTGAGGGTCAGGAAACGGTGCCCGAGGGCAAGCAAGCATCCATGTGTGTGTGTTGGTATCTATGGTGGCACTGCGATGTGTGGGTCATATCCAATCAGTGTGGACGGTATCTGTGTGTAGTCTAGAAAGGGAGTGTGGAAGAGAGAGCATGCGAGAAAGATCGAGGGTTGGCTTCTTTGTACGTGCCATGTGCGAGCGTCTGCAAGTATGAGTGTGAGTGTGATCGGTACTTGCTGAATTATTGGTGACCATCATCAGGTCAATCGAAATCTGTTAATCAAAACCATCCTTCCATCTGTTTGGTCTGGCCTACCGTCCATTCAAACTGAGAAATGAGAAGGAATAAAAGCTAAAAAACGGATGCAGCGAAGCTGTAGCATATGGCACAAGACGGCGCAGCTGTTGACGAGGACGAGGTTGGCGAGTCAGCAGCAGAAGACAGAAAGTGGAAGGTCAGAGAAACTGGTGTTCGGGTTTCCAGGGGATCAACATTTTTCTTCCTCTGAAAAAGAAAATAAAAATTAAAGGCCGAAACAATGAGGATGTGGACCGCCCCACAAATTCTCTGTTGCTCTCTGTTAAGATCAATAGGTGGGAACATGAAATTTGTCTTGTCATGTGTTTCCTTTAGATTGTGTTGTGAAAAAACTTTTAAAATGCATCGTTAGTGGATTATTCTCGCTGGAAGATGAAACTTTGCTTGATTTCCTTCTCCCAAAATTCTTTAAAGTGGCTTGGACGATTGATACAAGGGATTTCTAAACACGTGGGCGCTTTCGTTTATTTGTATTTTTAAAAAGCTACTGGTGATGCATTCATTCATGGAGCAGAAAACTACATTCAATACTACATTCAAACTTGAGGGAGAAATTTATGAAGAAAACCTTGTCAATAATAAATGTGTTTGAGTAGGACCATTATTAGACATGGATTTTCTATGGATTCCTGTAGCACAGAGAACTCATTGCCATTAGGAGGAAATCGTGTTGCTAAGCATGCAAAAACCTTCCAGCAGATAAGACAAAGATTGTCAGAATAAGGGACAGAATACAGAGGTTAACCCTAAACTATAATAGAATAAAGCAATTTAATAATACGATTTGTGAATTGCATTCTTCCATGTTGATGCGAGCTCAGTGCACTGCACATGAAGTTACTGCAGAATAAACTGAAAAACTACATAAGAAACATAAGTGTCAGCAGACGGATGACACCAAGACAAACATAAACTAAATGCATCGATGAAGAACTGAAGACTGAGCGGTAAAGCTTACTTGATTGTATAAATATATTTCTGAAAGAGATTTATTAAGCGAAACGGGATACAGAGGTGTTCAAAATGGAAAGATCTGCCAAAAATAAATTATAAAAACTATAAAGTTGTAAAAAAATAATATTATGAAGTATTAGACATTCTTGAAGCGTAGGCCAGGGCAACTTTGAAGAAGAAGAGCCAAAGCACCACGGGTCCACCTCACCCCACTTCAAGGGTTAGTTTATACTGTAGTTAGTTTGGCATTAGCTGGAGATAACAAAACTTGTTTCCGCCATGTAGGGACCTCGCTCATTCCCAACCCTCACTACGTAACCATCACAAAAAATGTCATTTAGAAACAGTAATTGTTTCCGTTGCAAGGTCTTTCTGTTTTTTTATTATTATTTAATATATTTTCACTTAACTGAATTACCATCTCTTTCTCTCGTTTCCCTTTCCTTCCATAATCCCATCCTCCCTGCTACATTGTGCAAGAGCTTTGTGTGTGTGTGTTGGGGGAGGATATCGACTAAGAATTAATGACATGATAAAGGATTGTGACATTTATTTCTAGCCTTGATGGACTTTCCAAAGCGGGTGGAAGGCCCGGTCGTGTGGTGGGTAACACACTCGCTTGTTACCACTGCAGTGAAACGCTTCGGGTTCAGACCTCGTGTCGGGCATTCTCTTTATGTGCACTAGGAAATCAGTCAAACTCAACAAAAGAATGTACTTTCTTCGTGAGCTCAATAGCTTTTCAGTTAGTCAAGCAATCTTAGGCAGTTTCTAGCAGTCGTTTATTGAGAGTCTTTTGGTTTCGAAATCTATGATAGTAACAGGCTGAACAGTATTGTCCACATCTGTTCTAAGATAATTGGTGTCGGACAGAGGGATTTGGCTTCTTTTTGTAATCAAGAAACAGGAAAGCTTCATGCATTGTGTCTATACCTGAACATGTACTAACGAGGGAATTTGTATTACTTAGTTCAGGTAAACACTATTCCATACCAACATGCAAAAGTAACAGAAACCTGAAATCGTTTGTGTCATGTAGGGTCCAGCTGCTCGACCTCAGATGAAGTGTCAGTGTGTGATGTTGTACATGCGCCCACACATGATTACTGTATTCTCCCGCTCTCAAGAATAGGTTGAAAACACTTTAGTATATAGTGACTGGAAAGTCTTGGTTGAGAAAACGAAGTGATGATATACCGTGACATCAGCTGCTCTGGTCATAGATAAAATATCTGGTGTTCATACTTGTGTTGTTTTGTTTTTTTTTAATGATCAATAAGCACTTTTAAGAACATCGGACAGGCATGTTGAGTAATCCATTAACTCATTGTTCAAATTCAAGTCGTTTAATGCTATGTGCATTTTCACTCTATATTTGCGTTTTGTTTTTGTAAAGCCATTGAGTCTACTGCAAAGTGGGTAGATGCACTTTATAAATTACCTGTATTGCTGTTGAATATTGCTTTAGGTCTACCTACCTCAGGTGTTTATTATTACAGCTTCAAACCGACACTTGACATTAAAGGAGACAGTTTTTCTCACTAAAAACTGCAATAACATAAGAACAGAGATAACAGTTATAAGTTCATAACATTACATTACAATCTTACTTCTAAATTTCCCCTTAAACTGTCTTAATGCTTATCCGGAAGTAGTTTGCAATAACTTTTTTTCCACGTTATTCATCAGCATTTATTTCCAATCAGCGGCTTAAACTGTATCCCCATTATTAGTTTTAAAACACTAATTTTAAAGTATACAAGCATTACAGTAATTTTCTGTTTACAGTCATCTACCACATCAACACTTAGTTTACCGAATGGATGTTCAGTTAAAATGTTATTTATTGGTTTGACTATTCATTTATCTGTCAACGATAGAATGTTGTTTGGCCTCATAAAACAAATATAAAAAATCAGGCAGAACTGTGAAAAATTAAGATGCAGGAAGAATTTACTAAAATAGCAGCAGTTACCTCCCCTCCTACAAAAATGAAGCGGGCAAGTTATCGTCCTTCAAATACTCATAAAATGCTGACAGCAACTTAATCCCAAATAATAGGTCAGACAAAACAATCTGCTATCCATTAGCCACAAAACACGACAGTGTAAATGAAACATTGAGTGTGTAGTACGCCCACAGAGGATCACCATATCCAAAAGTATATCATGTCTACAGAAGTGGACTTGAAACACCAAAAACTTTCTGTTATAAGGCTTACTGAAACTGTGTCATGAACTCGCACAGAAAGTATGTAAATCTGACTGTAGATATCGAATTACTTATCTTCTTGTCTTGAGGGCGGTAGTTAACTCTGAGATGAAATTTGCATGTGGTGGTGAAAATATTTACCTTTGAAAGTTGTTTCCACGCATACAGGTGCAGGACAACAAGAATGAGTGTTCGTGGCGGTGAGTGGATGTCACTAGTGGTGGTAAAAACAGTAATTTTATCTATCTCGAAATTTATTCTAATATAATTCCATAGATATCAGTATTCAACCTATTTCACTGCGCAACATGTCATTGAACAGCTATCAAGGTGTATTTACAGGATTGTTTGTGTACATGCATTCATTTCTACGGCTTTGTCAAATAAACATGGATAGGTAGAAAGACATAGGCAGGTAGATCGTTCTTTAGTAGTTTACAGATGCTTTTTCACTTAATTATTCCACCGTATTAGTATTGTGTACAGTATTTGTACATTATACTGTATTAGTTTAGCATATTTACTTTTTAAAATATTTATATATAGGCTATATTTAATTATTTTAATGAACACATTGTTTTCACATCATATCACTCAGGTTTAATTAAAGCAAACAGGTTTCGATGTGGCCATCTTGCTCAAACTCACTAAATCAGTTCAAACGGACTTTTTTCTGCAGAAATGTTTTGGAATATAGTAGAAGGTCACATGACCTTCTGTCGGTTCAGTTTTTTGAGATTTGTCTTACCCGGGACAAGAAGTTTCTAAACATTTTTGAAAATGTCTAAGAAATTTGACTATCCAGTCCTTTGCTTTTTAGATTGCTGATGTGAGTAAGCGGGTGAGGCTATGAGGATGTGAAAAAGTGGGTACTGTGACCCTCTTTTTTTCTTCCCTCTCTCTATCTCTCTCAGAACTTATTAGTTTCAGCCTCAATCATATTCTCTCTTCAATCATTCGACAGAAGCACAATAAAGCGGAGGTGTGTTGCCGATACCAACAGTGACCTCACCCACCGAATGTTTCCCAAAGTTGTCCTGAGCAGTTACCGACTATCCTCACTGTGACGTCACAGCACTGTGGAAGGATGCCCAGGAAGCAGGAGGATGGTGTATGTGTGTGCATGCGCTCGCCACCCACACGATCAGCCAACAGATGTCGATGGTGCCTCGCAGGTTTCCCAGTTCACTCGGCGGCAGTCTCGCGGGGGAAGCGGTGACGTTTCTAACCTCAGGGGAAATAACTTGCATAAAAGAGGGGGGACCACTGTCCCTGTGCCAGCAGTGCAATGAGTGGGCTTTGAGATCACCAAGAGTTGTCACCGCCGTTGGCCGTCGCTGTGGCGTACCTTGGGTCGCTCTGTTTTCCTTCACATCGAGCTTTCATCTCCGCTTGCCACCTTATTACTTTCGTTTTCTTTCGGAAGGAGAGAGACTTGAGGACTTTATAATGTACAGATATGGTAAGTCTGTCCTGTGTCTGTCTCTTCTGCTGTTTTGATGTCTGACTTTGTGTACAATGACTTTATTTTTTCATTTCTAATAAACTTGCGGTGACGAAAAGAAAGTCCAACTTTTAAAAATATTTACACAAATAATTTGCCGTGTGTAGAATTAGGATTTTTTGAAACTGGCATAGGTTTTTTTTTGTTGTTGTTGGGTTGTTTGATTGTTTGTTTGTTTGTTTGTTTGTTTGTTTGTTTGTTTGTTTGTTTGTTTGTTTGTTTGTTTGTTTGTTTGTTTGTTTGTGAGGGAAGAGACCGTTTAACTTTGTATCGAAAGGTAAACATCGAATACTATTTCGATATTATTAGTATCATCTGCGGATCCATTCAAGAATTTTGTCATCCATTAATTTTGGTTAAGTTTTGCATTTAAGAATGAAGATAAGTCTTTTGCCTTTCTTAGGCCCCACATTAAATCTGAAAAAAGTAGCAATTGAAATATACTTTTTTAAAATACCCAAACTGGAAACCTTATTTATGAATCTATTGACGGCTTAGTACTTCGCTCTGTCTTATTACTACAATTCGCTGAACAGTTAGAATATTTCTCAGTGATGCTAACAGCATGTATGAAGCTTGTCCACATCACCTTTGTATCTTTGAGGTTTTGCCAATGTCAAGTTTTGCCGATTTGAGATTTGTTAACTTTGATTTTTGCCTCTTTTTGAGCTTTTCTGAGTCGATGTTCCTCTTAAATTTACCCGCATCATTGTTAATATTTCGCTTTCCATCTTTGAAATCCCTCTCCTCGGATGCTTGTTGATTACTCTCTGACATCTCTGTTTACGCCGAAAAATTTTTATGAGCTTCCAGTTAAGTTTCTGTCTTGAAAAAAAGTTTTACTAATCCACCTGTCAGAATATAGAGCGAAATTTTTCCTGAAAACTTCTTGAAACTACCGTGTTTAAAACACCATAAGCAAGCATGTCTAAGCAAGGTAAACACACCGATGATGGCTGAAGAATCCTTACTACTCATTAACTGGAACTAGAAATAAAGCTATTGTAACATTTTAAAAGTTATCAATTTTCTGAATTCTCTGAACCTCAGTGGTCTCGTCTGCTTAAAAAAATTTATAGAGAAAATTTGTCATCACTCGTAGGACCTCTGCGCTTGTGGAGTTAGGGTTCGAACTTCTTCACGGAGTTGGACTTGATCCTGAGCTAGTCTCTTTGTCCATGTTAAAGTTTGTTTATAGAGCCTTTAGATAAACGCAAATTATACAAATTAAAGCTCAACATTGTCTAGCTGATAACATTCCCCATATAACCTCCATCACTATGCTTGATATAAAGACTTCTCAACTCTGTTTGGAGGAAGAGGAACATTGAAATAAATGTAATTATGAGCAAGGTAATAAAAATGGCGGATAATACAGCTTTCATTGTTGTGCGTTTAATTTCTTAATATCGTAGAAATTAATTCCTTAAATGTGCTTTGATTCCTCTATTTCATTTAAAAAAAAAAGGTTCAAAGTAACTTCTTCATACATTAAAAGTGCCATCATAATATATTCATGTTACAGAGATGGTTTTGTCAGTGAGAGTGAGTTTACGACAGTTTGTAGCGATTTTACTAGTTCCACCATTTCATTCACATTAAAGCTGCAAGGAATGTGTCTACATTTCATCTATCAGACACTTTGAAGACCGAATGTCAAGAAAAGGGCACTGGTACATATTTCAAATAATTTTGTTAGTAAAATGTGTATTCTTGTTGAACAGATTTATGCCCTCCAATATTTTATTATTATGTATATTTTGATAAGTCTCTATAGTTTACATGTAATAGTTGGTTCAGTCCTTTGAAGTTTCCCGTAATTTGTTTTCCACAAACTTACCAAGTATTTTCACTCGTGGCCATCAGAGTATTGTGTCCCTCGTGCCGAAAACACTCAGCTGGAACACAAATATCTTTCTCTTTTCTTTTCTTACCAGTTAGAGGAAGGAAGGAAAGAAAAGAGAGCGGATAAAAAATACTTTAACCCCATATCCCTCCATATCTCTTCATTTGGGATGCTATTATCGGCTTTCTCTTTAAGGCTTTCTGGAAACTTTGATTGCAAGGAGAGGAAATTTCTTGAAGAGAAATACAAAGAGACGAATAACAATGCTTGTAATACAGTTTATATTTACTTATTCTTGCTTTCTCTAGTGAAGACTAGGCGCTTTGATTTGCACAGATTATTTTGTAAGCAAAGCTTTAATATTGGATTTTATCATCGGAAACAAATGTATTAAAAGTAATGGAAATCATCCCAAACTCACTCTATTTCGCACGGGAATGGTTTTATCTGTCGACCTTTCGGCGCAGAAAAGAGAGGATATTTTTCCCTGGCAAAGCAACAAAACAACAATGAATGCAGTGTAAAAGAAACCTGGAAAAGACTAGTGCACAACTTAATCCAGCTCATGCGAATCCTGAGTTATCTGCTCCCACGCAGGAGATGGCAGTCCTTATTCCTGTCGTGTCTGCCTTAAAAGCGAACATGAAAGCCACCGGTGATGATGTCCGGTGTTTTCAGTAAAACCAAACACCCGACTTCATTAGTTCCTCTTCTTCCCCTCCTCGTAACAGTCGTTCAACGACCCGGGGTATATGGGACAGTGGATAGCTGGAACACTTTGGTGTCCACCTATCTGTCTCTTACTAGCTATGATATGGACGTAGCAAAGGAACAAAATGTTTGTTCGTAGCGTATGTGTGAGCACTTTTATGTGGAGAGAATTTTGGGACGGGGATTCAGCATCGTGCCGAACACCAAGACGCCGTCGGGTTCTTGGACAGAACAGATCGTAAACAGAAGCTTTGAAGATGTTGACCGAGGTCAAGTCTCCTCCAGTGTGGAGACCATGAACGTGTATTACTGGACTGCTTCCAGACGATTTTTTTCCCAGTTAACTACTAAAACGAGGCATGCTACTACAAAACTTCCGGTTTAGTCACATTCTTTGTTTAGGCTCGCCGAGACTAACAGCGGAGATCTGCGTAAGAGGCTAAGCATTGGTCTTGGCAGACAGGCAGAAATCATTTTGAAAGCATTAATGAGACATCATATATATCTAGCCAGATTTAATTTGTAATGAAACTATAAATATCTCAAGCTCTAATCTTGGTTCAGTGATTTATGTATTATAAACTAACTGTGGTTACGATGGTCGTTGGCGACGTCCTCCGGGAGAGAGGTGAATCTTCGTTGACAGACGTGTTGGGTGGATGCCGGAAAAGCCGGGAGAGTAGTTAGTAAGCAGTGATGTCAACTAGGACGCCTCCTCCCAAGTCCCCATTCCCCTAGAATCGTTATAGCTCATATGATGTTCTAGCCAGGTGTAAAGAATTTAACAGACGCTTCAAAGACTCGTGTAACATCACTGACTCTGTCCTTGTTAATGTTATGGATGCATATTTAAGTGTTTTATTTTGGGACTTACAAATTTCGTGGGTTTTTATTGTCAGGAAACGTCTAAACCTTTCTTACTCGAGTGAAATATGACTTAGAAAAGATAGGCTTTAGTGTGCTAAAAATAAATGAATTCAGTAATTTGAGTGGGTGTACATTGGCATTGTGTGGATGTGGGTCGTTTTCACGAAGGACAAAACCATTGAGACCGTAGCCTTCAAGAACCGTTCAGATAATCCTTTAAAACCTTTAAAACGATCTGCCATTAAATAGTTTCTGTAGTCTGTAAATATTCTGGCTTATCTTCTCTTCTTTCCCACTCTCCCGTCACTCCTGGGTGGAAGTGTGATAGTTTATTCTGCACAAGGCTGTGTCCTTAAGCTGAACTAAATGAATATCACCAATCATACATAAAGTCTGAGACAGGTGAATATGACTTTATTTGCAAGTAACACATCAAACACACACAGAAACACATCGAAAATTGATGGGCATTGCAATCCTAGAAAAGATTGCCATGAGAAAAGCATGGTCTCAAACACACCCCTCCCCAATAACCAAAAGGTTAGAGGACGACCTTTAGTTTATACAAGGTTCGTTTACATAAACAATAAACTCAAGCCTGTTGGCACATAGGTAAACATGTCTCGTGTATATAGGTAACTGTACTCGGTACTGAATTTTTCTTCAATTTTCTTCTAAAGTAATCCACAAGAAAAACGAGTTTCGGAGCCTTCAGTAGAGGATTTACTCTTCGGCAGATGTAAAGATGTAAGAGATTACTGTACCAACTTAGCAACTGTAATTCCAATATAACTGTGAGTGGGAGGCGTTATCCTTACCTACAACTCCTCCTTTTACCGCACTTTGTAGCCGAACGGATTTCTTTCTGTAAAAAATAATATTTTAAGTTTGAGATGATTTGTCGTCTGTCGCCAAACTATTTTTACGAAGGGTTGAGCTGAACGATCAGCTAGGGTTGTATTTAAAAACAAATTTTGCAGGCATCGCAATGCAAGCTAATAATCAATGACTTATATTTCATCTCATAAACTGCGCTCACATTTCAGAGAATAGGTAATAGATAGCTGAAAGAAGTGAATAGTTTTCGTCTTCCACCGGTTAAAGGCGAACTCGAGTGCCTAATAATGTTCAAAACGAGTGGATTTAATTCATGATAAGACTTTATCTCCTAAAAAAAATTTGAGTGTAAGATAAAACTTTGAACATCCCAACCCTCACCTGGGTGGTTAAAAAAAAAGGTAACAAGTTATTTCGGACTGAGCAAAGTCTCATTTATCTATGGTCGACTCTCCAGATTCTGGTGTTCGTTAGAACATAGGTTAATCCACGCGGGATTTTCAAAAAGAAAATAAGAAATACAAATTAGGATCCACAAAGAAATAAATGTAATGACCGCGCCATGCTTTGTTAATCTGTCAGCAACATTGAGCTTAACTTTATGTGTGGTTAGGGTTTGTCTTTAAATAGTAGAAACATTGCAACAAGCTTACGACAGAATAATGTAGAAATAGATGATCTGTTTAGTAACAATACAAGCCCAAATTATTTGCTGAACATTTGAATTGCTGTTTATTTAACTTCTCGTTATTATATCTTCATCATCATCCTCTTCATTATCATTACATATATTTAGATTATCGTTAATATTTTATTACTTTATATCTTTTCATGTTCCCAAGCAACGAGTTGTTCCTCTTTGCTCATTCCTTTACAGATATAATGAAAATAGCCTTCATCAGCTTGCTAATATATTGTAGATGTGGTAAGACGAGCTGTTTACCTGGCTGTTGTGCTCTTTGTCTGCATCGATTCTTGTATTTCAGATTTTTTTTTTTTTTTTTGAATATGTCTTTACCTTTCTAAAAGCTTTTTCAAACGTTTAAATTTTTAATGTCACGAAAATAAGGCGTGAGTGAAGGACGACAGCAGCAGCTGCTTATCTGTGTTGGCAGTGAGGTTCATCCTCGAGGACGTGCAGAGACTGTCTTCCTGATGTGTAGTCATTGCCGAGCAAAGTGGCTGTCTTTCATCAGAAAACACCCTTTGTTCACATAGAACATAAAGACCAAGAAATTCTTATTGTATGAACACAGTGACAGTAAAATGAGCGATAAAATGACAAAACCAGAAAACCAGAAACTAACAACAGAACTTTATAAAAGTAATAAATAGAAGAAACACCCCTCCCCCTAAATACAAACTTAAATAAATAAAAATATCACGCACGAAAACCAAGCCAAAGACAAAATATCAGATTATCAGGCACTTCCCGTGTTCATGTGCGAAATGCAAAACTTCTTGGTAGACACTTAAGTTGTAAGTCTTAGTTATATTATAGCCACCCACCAGACTAAATAATTGTTATCCAGACGGCTGAATGCGTAATTTCATATTTATTTCTTTTTACTGAAACAGTTTCTACTTTCAGTAAACACTAAACCTTTTAAACCTTTGACGCACTTGTTCAATATCAGATTTGTAGTTTTTTTTTCTTCTTTTGAATATGTTTCCAACCAAGACTGGTCCACACTGAGACAACCTTTACTTATTTTTTTTTTCAGTAGACTCTACTCCCTGTCTTGCTGGCAGTACTTACTTACAGACCTTACTTAGGTGCAGTTTTTTACAGTTAGCATTTGAAAAAAAAAACAATTAAAACCCTAAGTACTGACGAACCTTAAGAAAAAAAATCACATAAAAATCACACTAACTGTGGAGCCACGTTTGGCTCAACATTCGTTTTCATTAATTCCATCAAAAAAAGTTTCAACAAACAAATTTTGAGTCTGAAACAAAAGGAAGCAAAGAAGGAACAGTAATTTATTTCATTAATCGTAGCAGCGTTTTTCGTCCTTAGCAATTAATGCCTCTAATCCTCTTATCCGCCCTCTTTTTTTCTTTCCTGCCTTTGTCTGTAAAAATAGTTCTGCTTCCCCCACAAACAAGTGTTGTTTTCTCTCGACGATATTCTTACGCAAACAACAAGATTTTTCGTGTGTCGAGGGTATAAGATCCTAGTCTGGGCTCCAGTTGCATTGCTAATTAAATCATTGCTACTTATGTAGGCTTTTCTTAAAAAAGAATGATTTATACTTCTAGAAAAATAAGAACAATCGTCAGTTTCGTACAAAGGGTGTATACGATACCTCTTCTAACTTTACTCACGTTTCATTTTAGCCATCGATTTTCTTTTTTTGTTCTTTTTAATACAGGTGGGTACGATTACGAGAGTTATGTGTCTGTCTGGCCTGGAGGTTAGTTTACCTGTAATCTATCGTGAAGCATTTTCAGGGAGCGCCGAGGAATGGTAGGTGAGGACAACAATAAAATAATGGACCATGTGCCCTCCGTGATCTGCGTCTGCTTATTGAATGACCTAGACTGCTTCCTGTCTACAGACCTCCACCCCCATCTCCCCTGCAGCACATCCACTTCCGGTTGACCCACGTGATAAATAGGAGAGCAGAGGCACTAACAGAAATTTAACTGATTAGTCAGTAGAAGACAGTTGCTATAATTCATGAAGAAAGGGTGGGGAGGTTCCTCCAAGTGGTGCAGTCATAGAACTGAAATTTAAATGCTAATTTGGTCTGTCTGACAATGGCGAATGTTTAGATCGTTGTCATAGGCAACATCCAATCAACATTTGGCAGTGTTCTGAGTGCCGTGTGCAAACCGGATAGGAGTGTTTAATGTATTTGTGTCTTAATCACTGCGAGTGTCTTTCGCGAGCTTTACACCATTTCAGCTTCATTGACATGAGTAAGGAGAGATTTCAATTGAAGACAACCTGAGTCTGACAAAGTTGCTTTGACAGTTGCCAGCTTGATGTTTGAAAGAGTGCGACACGGTCTGCCTGTGCCTGGCTCTTCCATGTATAACTACCATGGGGGGAGAGAGCAGTTAGCACCTTTCTTCCCGAGGGAGGGAAGCTAGACAGGAGGGATGAGTGAGTGAGTGAGTGAGTGAGTGAGTGAGTGAGTGAGTGAGTGAGTGAGTGAGTGAGTGAGTGAGTGAGTGAGTGAGTGAGTGAGTGAGTGAGTGAGTGAGTGAGTGAGTGAGTGAGTGAGTGAGTGAGTGAGTGAGTGAGAACACCCGTATTTAACTGCCAATACGAGTCAAAGCATCCATCATGGTGTGACCTCATGCTTTATATTTTAGCTGTTGCTAAGGAATAACTAACCGCTATATTTCTTACTTTGCTCGTTCCACACTTAAATCTGGAGGTAATCTATTGCTCCATGATAAAGAAATTTCCACAGGATTACATTTTCTATTGATTGATTTTTGAAAAAGCGCGAAATCTTACAGATAATAGTCCTATGTCCAATCTTTCACGGCGAAATCCATTTTCAAAGACTGCTTTTACAGCACACCAGCGGTCATTTAATACAATAAACATGGCCCAAGGATGTTTTAATAGTTTCGTTAATAGAAGTTTTCAATAACATTATCCTACGCGGATATATACTTGAAAACAATTTTTAATGTTTAATTTCCATATTGTGAGATTGAATACAGAATTGATGTGTTTATATATTCTCTTTCTGTCTACAGCATTCTGTCATACTCCTGTCATGTCCCTAAATTCATAAATTAGAACCTTTGAAGACAAGTTGTAACAGTAACTTGAAAACTTTTCTTTAAAGACAATGAAGTTTTTTCGGACACAATGTATGGTGAAATGTTGCCTCTGCTATGAGCGTTGGTGGCCAAGAACTGGATGGCAAACCTCCAGGAGAGGACCAGTCATACTATCAAAACTTGAAAGAAAAGTCTCTGTGGCGATACTTGTCAGCCTTTTCATCCATTCAACCTCAACTATTTTCATTCTCTCTACCTTGGATGAACGACACGGGCTGACAAACAGTGTGAACCGAGTGAAAGAAAAATGTAATAAGTTTAGAATTAACCAAGCTGTTTTAGCCATAAAATCATTGCAAGTTGTCAAAACGATCTTTCGAGCCATGAATGAAAACAAAAACCCAAAATGTAAGGGAAACTTAAGAACAGGTTGTGAAAGGGCGAACTCGGCAAAGAAAGGTCAGGGGCAACCAAAGGTTTTGAGACAAATGTTCATGGCATTGAAACTTTAATCAAAAAGCTCGCCATTTCAAACTTGTTTACCAATACACTGACAATAATTTTCCAATGCAATGGTATTGAGAGAGTTTTGAGGCTTCATCACTGAAGTTCGGCCTCATTGTATGGAATACATCCCATTCACTCATTTTTGTACTCGGTGTCGGTAACCTCTTCAACTTCACTCTTGGACTTCTTTTTTAAAAAGTGATACCAGGCAAATGGAACAATTTGTTTCCTTTATTTCCCTTTGTCTCAAGAGGATGATCATATTCTACTTATTTCTGTCTTTATACCGTGTTGTGTTTGCTGTCCTGTGTTGTTTGTTGTTTTTGTGTGTGTGTGTGCAAGCGTGTGATATATGGAGAGAAAGTATCTGTTTGTTTCTATTTTAAAGAAAATATATTCACGTTTTCAATGGGTAAAATGCGTCATACAAATTATTTATATTATATTTTGCTAATATCATATTCTTAGCAGGATTCGAATATCTCAGCCTCTTAAATTTAAAGTTTTGAGAGGGAGTGCAAGAAAATCTGACAGTTTCTGCATCGATGTTAAAACTTGAACCTTCTGTTTATACAAGACTGCAAGACTCAGAGTGTTAAAGCTGTTTGTGGTATGAATACTTTTAGAATCAGTTTAACAAAAACCCGAAAACCGGTCGTTGGCTTGAAAACATTTTTTTACCTTTTACAAGTTAAATAGTATCGATGTCTGAATTTCTTTGTCGCTTTTTTCATATTTCTTTACATTCCATCGCTTTGTTTTTTTAGTTTAACTTTGTCATCTTTAAACTCTTCTCTTTGTTTTCTATGTGTTGTTGATTTAACAAGCTGTCAGATTCAGAGATATTTTGTGCTCAGGTGTTTGAGTGTAGAAAGGTATCGAATTCAATTCAAACTCATGACCTTTGTGGCTTCTGACGATAGGATTATTGACACAAACTTCTGTTCATCTTTTTGTTGCCATTAAAAAGACACTTGACAGAGTTTGGCACGAAGGGTTAGGCCATGTGAAGAGAAAATTCAGCATCAAAGAAAGCTTCGTTCAAGCTCATCGACGCGCCTCAATGAGCACAAAACAAGTAGATAACCCAATGGGAGATTTGTCAGGTAGTAGAAGGCATTGGTCAAGGTTGTCCCCTATTGCCTGTACTTTTCGACATATTTCTAGGAAAAAAAACCCAAATAACATCACGTGAAAAATCCTTCATCTCCATCCCATCTCCTTCATCATGAGTTCCAAATAACCAAATTAGCTTTGAAGATGACATACATTAGGCACAAACAACAAACTGTTGGTCCAACCAACATCCAGTCTATGGATGGTGACCATCACTGACACGAGCAGTCATGAGGTCTACGGAGTACAGTTGGAGAATGTGTATTGCTTTAAGTACTAAGAGACACCCTCTCCTAGACTTGTTATTTAAAATATTTCCTTTTGTTGTTATTCAGACACAGTAAGATGGCGGCCTCCAAGAAGCAGCTCGTGGTTTTTCTGTTTGTGTGGAGCTGTTGTTATGGCAACCATTTTCGTAGACTCTGCATTTGCTTCTAACAGAGATGCCATAGTCATGGCATTCACAGAAAGGTAAGTATACAAATCAAAAGTGTATTTTACATGTGATTAATTATTTACTAAATTAAGACCAGGTATGATATTTCTACACTGTATGTGAATTGCTGATGTCTTAACAACGTTAGCAACGAATGGTTCCTGACCCAACGATTGATAGTCCACTTGATGGTTGTTTGTAAACAAAGCCTGGGCTCTGGAGTTGTACGATGTGCTAAAAGCAGTCATTGGAAGCAAGTTTTGTAATCTTTAAAATGTTCCCCATCTTGCAAAGGTCCCTCACAAAAATAAATAAATCTTTCTTTTGGTGTTCCAGGTTCACTAGAACAACTGGTGAGTCGCTCTACGAGCTCTGGCATTCAGACTGTCACAGACGATGCCGGTCACAGCTGATAGGCCACGTGACCCTGGCATGCCAGTTTGACCCTTACAAAGTGACCAGACGAACACTGTCCAAGCGTGACGTCAACAGTACCATCGCCCACTTGATATCCGGTAAGAGAATCGCCATCTTTTGACCGCTTCGCGTGGAATGTATGATTCAAGAAGAAATTAATCAATAACTGATTAAGTTAATGCCTCAGATCCTCATCCTCCTCGTCATCATCATCATCGTCGTCGTCATCATCATCTATAGTCTCTGACTTCTTCCTCTTCTAAAGTATGCAATTTTTTATACTCATTTTTGTGGCAGACATTGAGCAGACCAACTCTCCATTCCTCGCTAGATCGGCAGCTGCCAGCTTCCTGAACAAACAGTCAGGACGCCTGTCTTCGCTACACAAGATTCACAAACGGGGGATAATGGACGAATGCTGTTACACCAAATCTTGTTCATGGGAGGAATACGCAGAGTTCTGTCATTCTCACAACCGTCGACCTGCCTATCGGGACACCCAGTGCTATCCTTGACCACTTGACCACTCCTTGTTTTCTGTTTCCTGATGCGTCTTCTTTTTCTCTCTCTGCTGCAGTCGGTCACGTGACCGAGTCCACGCATGCGCAGTGAAGTCGGAACAGAAATACAAATGATTGAGCAGATTGAATACAAGTTACTGAAAAAAGCCTAATGGGATTGGTTATATTCTGTCTGTATTTGATTGACTGCTGTGGCTGAAACATCAGAGATACATCGGAGGTGTGGAAATGACTCTAAGACTGATATCAAGACCATTACCAAGTAGATGTTCAAACCTTTGTCTCGTGCTGAGTTGTCTTTGTGCAGCTCCATGTTTTTGTTTGCTTGACAATCCTAACAGTTTGAAAACAGATGAAAATTTCCCTTTTGTCTTATTTTCAGTCTTATGTGTTCTGCGGTAGTTCTTGTGTACTGTGGTCTGTTGTATCCAATGAATGGGAAAAAGATCGGAAGACAAGACTATAAAGGTGACAGCACTAGCCAAATTAAACTTTCTAATCTCAAATACAATAATATAATATTCTTCCCTATGTAAATTAAAGTTGCTAACATACAAGATATCTTGTCCGTTTATGAGATCTCGAAATCTGTGTCATTGAATTTCATCCACTTCCCAGAATGAATCCCGCTTTTTGTCCTCTTTTCTTCGTGAGAATATTGATGCTTAAAGAAATGTATCTGCAAGAGAGAAGCCTGTGCAAAATCGTTGTTGTGATATAAACCATAAAATAAATGTCGAGGTTCTCCGCTAATCTCGACTTTTTGTGGAGGCTTTGGGAGAGTTCTTGGTTCAAAACCATCTGTACAAACAGGAAACTAAAGGTCTGCAAAATGGTTCTCTAGACGGTTCTTGAAAACATGCAAACCTCCAACCCCGAGAAAAATCTTTGTAGGAATAAAACCATGATAAATGATTTCAAAAAATCAGCATTCGTAGCTGTGTACATGATTCCACTGAAACATGAAAAAAGTTGAAAAGATGTACAGCGAGTGAGTTCAAATATCTTGTCATTTGATATTAAAATCTGCTGATGTAGAGGTTGCCAAAACTTGAGCAGTGTTTCTCGATTTTAAACCAGTTTAAGACATTTTTTTTCTTTATGTAAAAGAGTAATCGTCATTTGCAAGTGCCAGGTATATCGTAAGCTACATTACCAGGAAAAATATCTCATTACTTTCTATTCTGAAACTAAAAGCAGACAGGATTTTTTTTTAGTGAACTTTAAGAATATGATTACTGCAACGTTTGGGTTTCTTTCAGAAATCTCGTTTTTGCTTAACTTGTGTTTCTTCGTGAAAAATACAACTGCCAGACACCAAAAACCGAGCTGCTTTATTTACCAGAAACAAGAGACTGCACCTTTCTCATGTTCTTGAAACAGAGTGGATATCAGAGGATTAGTGTTATTCAGTTTTAAAATAATTTATCCTTTCTACTTCCCTCATTCTATACTCCTTTGTTTTTACCTGTTGTGAGTGGCGGTAACAAACACCGTCAGTTGTGGTGTGTTCCCAAGTCATTCATATACAAGCACAAACAAACAGTAAACAAACAATAAACATGGCTTTACGTACGCGAATCACTTTCTTTGATGAGATCCGATTATTATTTAATAAACAAGTCTACTTACTGAGAATATAGCAACAGTCGAGTTTTCTGTTTGTGGAAGTATAAGTTTGTTTCTGTGTTTCGCGAGATGCTTTTGCCAGAAACACAGGTCTTTTGTTTCTGGGGAAAATATCCGAGAAGTGAGAAAAGAGAGATGGTAGTGTTTATTGCTGGTAAAATTTTAGCTAGCTCTCTGTCACACTAATTTAACTGACAGTACAACGATTGTATCAGGTAAACATTAGGGCAATCTGGCCAAACGGGTTAATGTTGACGATTAAAGATTAGTTAGTTGTTTACTAGGCTTTGAGATAATTTCAAATATACAATCTAACATCCTAAATCAAGTGCACGCACCAACAAACACACACTTTCTCAGCCACACACAAACATTTCTAAATAAAATCCCTGCCCGTTTGGTTAAACCAAGAAAAAGATGACAACATGTAGAAACAAACAGGTCGGGTTAAAGAAGAGAGTAAACTCCTTGCAGAATGCCAAAGATAATACTTATGTAGATCATCTTTTGGTGGTCTGATTTCATTAGAACTCTTAAAAGGTTATGTTAAATTGAAAACTAATGGAACTTAATATCAACCGAAGGACACCTCTACTAACACAAATCACTTTTCCTGATTTGACGAAGGTTCAGCAAGCCATATGAAAACTAGTAAAGTATCAATAGATAACATATCTAAAGAGCTGCTAACATTACAAGTATTGAATCACAGAGAGAGAGAGAGAGAAACAAACGTACAACAGCACAAAACAACACGTGAGCCACTAAAGCACATCCCAACCCCTCTCACCCGTATATAACAACGTATAAAAGCATCACTTTAACATGCTCACTCGTAAGCTGGTCTGATCTTTCTTTCCCAAGAGAGAGAGAGAAAGATAGAGAAAGAGGGAGAAAGAGAGAGAAAGAGCGAGATCAGAAAGGTTCCGTGATGTTGGAAGGTCTGGACCTGTGGACATGGTGTAGGTGTAGCTGGCCATTGATTGTTGCCTGCAGCACAACATTTGTCACGTCGCACCACTGTCAACAAAGGGACGTAATGCATTAAGCCGGCGATCAGTCCACAGCGCCCAGAGGAGGCAGCTCCAGCTGTGCTCCTGGCAAAAGCATCTCGTGGAACATAGAAGCAAAGTGCCTGTCCTTTGTCAACAAGTCCAAGAGCCCAAGTCACCGAAGTTTTTTTTTTTTTTTTTTTTGCGTGTTCTGATTTCGAAGAGTTGTGGGACTTTGCTTTCTCATTCCTTCCTGGTTGTCGGCGCCATCATATGCGATGGGTCTTAACCTTTATCGTTGTTGTCATCACAGTTGTAATTTCCATTCTCAGTATCGTCGCAGCCTCGAAGAATCGCCAGCTACTGAATAAAGACACGTGTACAGAAAGTTCGCTTAGAGTGAACTAAACTCACTCACTGTCTAGCTTACCAGAAAACACACACACACAATGTTTAATCGCAGCACAACTTGAGCCAAATATATCTAGATTTATATAGTAAGCATAAACACATACAATGATTGGCTCACCCCAGATGGTATAATAACATCAGACGCGCACATGATTTCATGTTTTTTCTTTAACAAAGCCGATAAACAGAACTTCTTCCCCTCGCACCACTCAGTCAAGCACTTTAGCAAGAATAGCATTATCCTCAAACAGCAGCTGTCTTGTTCCTCGGAACAAATGAGTTCGTGCACTTGTTCCCCCCTTTTACTCAAAGGACACAGTGGCTAGACATGCGCAGTCAGCACCTGACCTCCATCGTTACTCGAGCGCTAATGTTTGGAAGTCTTGCGAGGTCTCAACTCTTCAAAGTTTGAAAGACACATTCTCCGTCTTACAAAAATGATGTGAAATGTCTGATATAAAGTTTACTGCTGGTTAGACCCTGTAATAGAATTTGCTGACATCACCACGGAGCTCTACCCAGTAAAACATCGAACACCGGCACCCACCTCAATTTTGAAATAAAAGCAAGACAAGAACCAAAATTGTTTAAAAAAAACAACAAAGGAAACATCAGGCAAAGTTGACAGCTTACAAAAAATGCGAAAATATTGGCAGGTCTTTCCAAATACCATTCCTTTGGTAGTTCCAGTATAAAAGCAAGGGTTTTAAACAGTTTTAAATCAGAGTTTGTAAGGGTGGACTTATTTATAACGAGGATTGAGTTTGTAGAAACCTTGTCTCAACCACTTGCCTGTGCAGTCACCCGTGTAAGGACAAAGGTTGAGGAAGAAAGATGACTTGTCTAAACAGTTATAGCAGGCATCGAGGAGCCTGTGGGTGGGACTGGTAGATGGCGGTGTTGGTGTCCACCACTCAACCACCTGTTTGTGGTAATTACAATGTCAGACAGTGAGTGATGCTCAGTCGCCCGCTTTTTTATGTCCTGGTCTGACTAACGATAGAGGTGACTCGGAGACACGGGTGCAATCGTAGTCAGAATGGACTCCTTTATTCAGACTTACATCTGTGGCTTTGAAAATGACGCTGCATTTTCTTCTCTTTCCTCATAATTATTTAAGTCTGCAACAAAGAATAAATAAATAAATAAATAAAAAAAAAAGAAACCCACACAGATGTGAAGAGCGTCGTAACTCAAAACGATAATTTGCTTTTATCGTAATTTCTTTAATGTTCACAGCATATGAAACCTCCTAGCACCTATAAAAGGCACAGTTCGTTCCTGAAGACAGGAAAGAAAAGAGATTTTATTGAAAGTTCAGTTCAGCTAATGTGTTAAAGTCATATACAAGTCTTTAAGCATCGCACCCTGTCATAAAATTGCAGACTGTGATAGAAATGCAATACCTTGTCTAGCAGCCCCCAAAAGCCTGTTTTATGTAACAGGAAGTTGCAGCAGAGTTCTCTCCCTTTAGCCTGAGAATTGTCCCCCTTTCCCACCCACTACAAACACGAACTTGTATAACTGGATTTCTGGCAGACCTTTTTTTTTTTTTTAAGTTACTACTAAAACGAGGCTGGTGTAAACAAAGTTTCCGGTTTCGTCACATTCATTGTTGAGGCTCGCCGAGACTAACAGCAAGAAGTTAAGCGTTGGTCTCGGCAGACAGATCCACCTTTACACCTCCGTGGTACAAACTTCTCATTCAAGGTCTATAAGAGTCGCTGTAAAAAACTGAGTTGAGCTGAATACAAGAAAATATTTCCAGAAGTGTATACGATATATCACCCTTTGTTCTCGAAATGACTACAGCGATGTGCGCAGAAAGAAGTTAAAAACATCGACTAAGCGGCCGGAGTCATGATTTCGAGAAATAGTGCCTGGCAATGACGTCAGCGAAGTAATCTGAAGAAAAACGGTTTGATCCTTGGAGACCTTTTACAAAAAGAAGAAAAGGTAAGGCTAGGAAGCTGAATGGTTTTATGTGTCCACATGTGCCACTGTGTGTGTGTGTGTTCGAGCTCGTGCGTGGACCTACTTGTCTTCAAAGCTGACTTTATTGTGTGGTTGTGCGTGGGCATGTCATAAGTATCTATGTATACTATGCAGTGGCGTAGGAAGATGTTCGGCGTTGGGGGGGCAAACTCCCTGCTGACAGTGAACGGCGTTCGCACTCGCACATTACGTAAAAAAGATGGGGGGGGGGGTACTGCACGCACGCACACTGAGGTAGCATCACAACACGCTGTTATTGTTAAAAGGCAAAGCAGAATTAAATAAGAAAAAACAAATTAAAGAATGACTCCCCGGCTAACGCATTCACAACGCATACTGGCCAGGGTAGCCATCGGGTGGAAAAACAAAGGTAAATATTAATTAAGCCTACTCACCCAACGGCTCGTGACACGCTTTGTTCTATCTCACAACAAACGCGGGGAAAATGGTTGCTGGAACCCTCTTCTAGACACCACGCCAGTTCCAGCGACAGTACACACAGCACGTGGCAAACCCCGACTACTCCAGAGACGGGCACAGGTCTCTCCACCAGCAAAAAATCTCATCTTCCGCCCCGCCGTCTTCCCAGTCCACATATACCTGTGTGGCAGGTTTCTATAGGCTTCGAGAAACCTCCAGAACCTTTCCCTACCCACAGGGCCCAGCGTCCGCGAGATAAAACACGTTACAAAGAGGCACAGCCCTATACCTGAACTCGGTGTCCACACACCGTGGGAAAATAGCCCCATCCACCCCAAAGAGAATCAAAGAGACCAGAGAGGAAGGGACGCAAGGCTACCCTATAATTAAGGGCCATAAACTGGCCAGACCACCGTGGCCAGGGGACGAAACTAGGGTGGGAATGGCCGCAGGGCCACCCCTTCCTCGCTCCGCTACCCGACGGTGCTGAGCCAGTGATGCGACACGTTCTCTGGCCATCTACCAAAACACGGACACATATATACAAACCAAACAGTATAACACAGATAACTTATGTTGAGTACCAGCCACAGTCGTTGATGATAAAAGAGTGCCCTTGTGTAGTTTTAGAAATGTTACTTATGCACTTCCCCCTGAGTCGTAGATAGCAATAATACCAGTCTCTCTGTCTCTAAAGAAAACTACCAATATAGGGACTCAGAGTCTTTGCCTTACTTAGGTGAAGTCAAAGCCGACAATTCGCACTAAACCGTTGGTGTCTAGTAAGATGGAAGTCCTCGTGCTTCGCTAGCTTTTCACAAAGTGCAAGGGTTCCTGTCTGATTGGCAAGACTGGGGTATTGGTATGCAACTAATTCGTTACTGGCTTTCTGTGTTCCCCATGACCAGTGCGGCCCCTATGGTTGTAAGCGATAGCAGATAATTCTAGGGTGACAGCAAGTGGGTGGGATGTTTTATGTTGGTCAAACGAAAACCGCAAAAGAAAAGGCGTCGCATTATGGGGGAGGGGGGAGAGAGACCACACTCGATGTACCGATGTACTGTCCGGCTGCTTTCTTCTCTCAGGCTTCAACACAGCCTGCAATTAGCATGGCGAACAATACCAACGGACTGTCCCCGATCTGATCGTCAGAGGTGTTACAGCCTCCACTTGCCTCAGGGCCCGCTTTTGTGACGGTGATGACCGTCTCCTCTCTACGTTCCCCTACCTTTCTTCAGTTCTTTGCTCTTTGTGAGGAATTACGTCTCAAATATTGGGGGGGCAAAAGGATATTCCTGCCCCCCCTGTATTTTCCTTGGGGGGGCGGCTGCCCCCGCTGCCCCCCTGGTTCCTACGCCACTGCTATGTGTAGATGGCGATTAATTTTCTGGCACCAGACACTAGAAGAAGCTACAGCATTAGACAGTCGATGCCGATTTGCAAAAGCTGAAACCAGTGTTTACTCCTTGAGCCCGTTTCTTTATTAGTACAAAACAAAACTACTGTCTACTGTCAGAGCCACAAGACTGGTGTTAAAATAGAAACTTGTCCTTGTCACCACAAAATTAATTTAAACAAACAAAAGTCTTCCAGAACTGTAATAATTAAAACGACAATCATAAAAATATATATACATGCAAGTTCGACTAAAAACTATAACAGTGAGTGACAGTAGTTCAGACTTTTACATCCAAAGACAAGGCACACCAATCCCGCTGATTGTTTTCTGGCTGTGGCCACAAAATAAGCGATGTCTCTATGGATCGGTGTAATATCACGAAAATCAAGGGACGAAAAGAATGACTGAATAAAAGATAAAAACAAAAATAAATAAAGAGAGAAAAATAAACAGAAGAAGGGGAAAGGGGGGTTGTAGAAAGGAAGGAAACTTAAGTAAAACTAAACAAGACAACAAGAAAGCAGACGGCGTTGACAAGTAGACGTTGTGGTCCACACAATTTAAAACAGAGATTTGGAGAAGAATAAAACTTGGTCATGAAAGAACCACCAAGCAAGACCTGTTATAATGAGTGTGATGTCACCAATCACAGCGGGGGCACTGTTAATTGCACATAGATGACAGAGAAAGTTGATTAGTAGAACATCACAAGAGCCAAGCAGCTGGAGCAACAGGGGCACACAGTAAGCTATTGAGAAAAAAAACCAGAATCGATCAGACTTACATTAAAAGCAACGTGAATGTTCTTAAGACCAAGTACTTTGACCAAAACAGAGGATTAACAAGTCAAACAGGACAGAAAGAGAGTAGTTGACGACCAAATGCAGATGTTTTTACCTCTAAGTTGGTCCTGAGCCCCCAGTACTACATCTTGAGTTACCCCAAACTGAAAAGTTTAATTCTTACAAAGTGCAAGCCATCTGTCACTCGATATTTCTTACTAAAGAACGAAAAAAAATACTGATGAAACAAAAGACAAATGACATTAAAAAAATAACAAAAGAAAAAAAAAGCAAAATGCTGGCAGTGCTAGTACTAAGCTATGCCTCAAACACCCCTATATCCCCACCCGCCAAAAGAAAGGAGGAAAACAATCCTGTCTTTCTCTCTCTCCACTGTGGCGGTCGTCATATCGTCATCGACCCGCTGATTGCCTTTCGTAGTTGGCGGCGCTGTACTGTACTGTGATCAATGGCGAGTGTGAGAGGTGCACAAAGCGGGCCGTGATTAATTTCCAATCAGCGGTAATCCCAAGCCGCCTGTTACCCCATCGATCTCTCTGGACCGAGTGCAGCAGCCTCTGCACCGCACACCCTACAGCGCGTGAGGCCGTGCGCATGGCGGTGAACTTAGTCCGCACTTAGCTAAGTGGAGATGAGAGCCGATGGCCACGGAAGTTAAGTGTGTGTGTCTTTCGTGCTTACATGTTTGCCTGTGTGCGTTCAAATGTGCATGCGGAAATCAAGATTCACCCGATAGTCGTCTCACCCTGTTGATGGAATAAATCAGAACTCGACAAAAACCAGAAACTGAGTTAACAGTAACTCAATTACGCAAGTAAATAGCCACCTCAGTCCACGAGTCCACAAAAGCCAGAACCGTGAGTCCATAGCAACCAAATCAATTGACAGCAACCCCAGGGAATAATTTGACAACAATCTCAGTCCACGAATCGACGACAACTCCAGTCCATTTTTCGACAGAAAACCCCAGTCTATTAGTCAACAGTAACCCTGCTGCACGAGTGGATAGAAACCTAGTCCATGAGTTGATACAATCACCAGTCCCTGAGTCGATAGCAACCAAAGGCTGTGAATCAGTAGTAGCAAGCATCCGATAATGGGCTACAACAAAGATGAATGAGAGTCAGAGAAGACGATGAGTTTTACTGCTGAGGGACGTTCATGGGAGACATTTTACACTGTGCTTGGAAATGGATGATATAGATTATAGATTATGAAGAAATGGATGATATAGATTAACGCCTCAAGATGAAGACATCTCGTGAGACAGGTCGACAGAAATTTTCGAGCAGCGACATAGCATCGGACAATCGAGAAACTGAAAAGAGATATTGAAAAAGCCGTTGTTAGTGCGACCTCCGACCTTCAAGGTAAAGGGGCTTGACAAGGACGACTTTGACTACGTTGGTCATCATCATCATCTTCTTCTTCTTGGTTTGAGACATTGTTGTATTTGTATTGGCTTATATGAGAGATGAGTTTCTCTAGTGTTTTGTTACCTATCTCCCTGGATACCAGGTTAACAAAAGGTCAACACATTATCCAGTGCTATTACCACCTTATGTAACTTCTCGATCAAGCGGATTTATCGCCCCTTATCTTTATTACGTAGTTATCCTCTGCCCAGGCATTTGTGGGGTGCACATATAACGTGGTATGTATATATTGGTGGTGGTATTCGTTACTGGCAAGTCGTTTCTCCATTACAGAGTTTTTAAGCTGGTTCTTTTATTATATATTTCTCTTTTTTTCTTTTTTCTGTTTCATTTCTTTCTTTATTTCACACCTCTATTCACCCATTGCTCAATTCGTCCATCCTTTTTTTTTTTCTCGACAGGCAGACCAGCAGACACGTAGACAGAAATATGCAGACAATGTGTCTAGACAGAAATAAAATGTTTACTGTTTTGCACAAACATTATGAACATATTTTAAGCTATAAATACATTGACCAACCCATTTATTAAATTGCTTTGTAGTTCGTGACTCACTTATCGACGTGTCTCCTAATCGTGACATCCGAATCCACAAGCCCTACACCCGATGGCGTCCACCCGAGACGGAATAATTAGGGTTCGCCGTGAAATTCGAAACTAAGGATGTAGGAAGGCTGTTGTGAGAGAAAGAGGTAGGTGGATGGGAGGGGAGGCTGAGGCAGCGTTAAAAAAGTCATCATGGGCTCGACAGGACCTCGGTTGTTAGGCACGTGGCATGGTGAACAGTCTGTGTTGACGGTGCTCCCCAGACGGCTGCCATGCCAGC
Organism: Pomacea canaliculata; assembly: GCF_003073045.1. Taxonomy (NCBI): domain Eukaryota; kingdom Metazoa; phylum Mollusca; class Gastropoda; order Architaenioglossa; family Ampullariidae; genus Pomacea; species Pomacea canaliculata. Next base: position 29,085,769 of record NC_037595.1, read on the forward strand.
GATTGTTTCTGGTGTTGCCAGTCGACAGCCATACTGGCGTCGCCATCTCTCCGGCCTCCACGTCTCCCCCCGCTGCGTCCTTGTGTCACGTGGTCTTCGAGTTGCTAGCTTCCGTAACGATCATGGCGGTTTGCAAGTCGTTGCCATCCAGCGACGTTACAGAAAGGTTCCGATGAAAGGAGCAGACCTATAAACAAGCTTACTTTGGAGGGTTCGGAACCATACTGTGTAAGCTCGTTTTCCAAAGTGTTTCATTATTTAAATGACATTAACGTTCTTGTCGCAGTGGATGTATGAAAATCACTGACTTTCTTCACGGCGTCCATCCTGCGCCCTTTGACCCTAACTGTCATGTATGAGGCCAATCTTACGATAAGCTGCGTGTGCCTTTATTTTCTTCCTATAAACGTTCTCACGAGTTTTATGTACACCGTTGAGATAATTCCTCTTGCAGACAGACATTTTAGCTGCTACGTGCTTTGTTTTTCTGGTGCAAACTTTGACAAGAATTTTATGTGCACTGGGAAAAAATTCAGCTGAGAAAACAGAGAAATTTCTTAAGAAGAATCATATTGTTCTTTACAAGTGCTCTATGACAAACAAAAATTATGAAAACAGAAAATGGTGACAAGGTGTTTTACAAACTGCGGGTGGCCACAGAAGGTACGTTTTGTACCCAGACAAATGCTCGCACAGGTATGCAGAAGACAATCGTATTCAATGGTATCAGTGCCAACTCCTGGCTGTTGCCAGTTGGATTCAGTCAGAAGGACACGGCCAAGGAGAAGGACACGGCCAAGGAGAAAACGAAGAAAGTCCATCAGACCAAGATACTCAATTCCACGCGAGAGAAGGACACAGAACATGCGACTGAATCACATAAGAGTGAGCTCAGTCCTGTCGATACAGACCAACCTCGTAGGCCGATGACGGCGAAGGAGTTTGACATTTTGTTTCAGCGGGTACCCACCCGACCGAAAAGCACGGGTACCGTGTACGTCGTTCGCGCACCTCAAACTCCCGTGGGGCTGCGGAAAGACACCTACATCCAAGGATCTCATCTGAGGAGCAAGTTCGAGGGAGACCGGTCTGTCCCACAGTTTGACTCCCGGAGACTGCACGAGCGGCCAAGACCGTTCACGGCACCTGGCAGAAGCCGACACTCACGTGCGGATCGCCTGTGCCTCACTCCCATCTGCCGATCTCCCCTTAAGAGAGGCTTCAGAGACGGCGGAGATGCGGCTAAACCCGTCAATGTCGATTCATCGTTGGATCTCGTCATCACTTCCCTGGAAGTCAGCAAGGTCAGGATCGAGGACCAATCATGTGGGCAAGGAAAGGAGATGTTTCAAGATCACCATCTCGATACCGTCAGCTCTAGGTACCCACGAACCATCCCGTCAACGACCAACCCCTCTTCGCAGCAAGTAACAGGAGATGGTGTTCTCACCCTTGACGGCTTGCAGGATGCTTACCTGCAGCGACGAGCGAAATCCGCTCCGCCCAAGGTGAGCGCATCCCTTCTGGTTATTGGTACGGGAGAAAGGCCGAGCGGCAACGAAGGCGGCAGCGGTAGCGGCAAGCGGCCCTCGCTGTACTGGAAGGCCCGGTCCGCGTACCACAAGAAGCTGATGGTCTACGGTCACGACCCCGAGAACCAGGAGGCCAGCGAGTTGTCTTCCCCTGCCTTCCGGGGGTCGCTGTGGCGGCCGCTGATGATGCAGGAGGAGGGAGAGGTGCTGATGCAGCACAGCGCTGGATGTCCGTACAAGTGCAAAGGATGCTTCAAAGCCTGCCTGGTGTCCGAGGACTACCTGGAGAAGGCCCGAGCGAGGAAACTGCAGCAGGAAGGCGCAGCTTCCAACAGAGGCTCGGACCCTGTCCGCGCCCCAAGCAAGAAAAGGAAGGATGTTAACCAGCTGATCTTCATGGCGCTGGCCAGGAGCCAGCCCTTGTACCAGATGGTTCACGGAGCCAAGAGTGAGTGCAAGAGTAAAGTTTCAGATGGCAGCGAGAAAGAACAGGGGGGCGAGACTGTTCCGGTCAACTCGTGCATAGAGGCTAGTGGACCTACAGGTAGAGAATACAAGGATGTGACTGGCAGTCGAGAGGACAAAACGGACAGAGACACCGCACCTTTCACTACAGTCGAGGCGACATCTTGTGTACAAACAGATGTCAAATAGTACTTCTGTGTGTCTGCGTGTACGTGTGTTCGGCTCCAGAACTGACGGATTTAATTGTCCTGTAGAGACACCAACTAGTTCCTGGCTGACAGCGAATTTGCAGGTAACCATGCAGACGTGTGCAAGACACCTGAGTCAACGTTACTGCCATTCCAGTCAGGTGTAAAGACAGCCCCCACTCCTCTTTCATAGTAGACTTATTATCGTTTCTTTTTCCCTCTCTGGCTTCCTTCGTGTTTCTGTAGCCATACCGTTCCAATGCCTTGCTGGTCCTTGAGCTTGGATCTTCCATTGTAAAACAGGCTTCCTGCAATCAATATTATTATTAGTCCGCTCTTGTTGCTCCCTCTTTCTGGGCATGACAGAGAGAGAGGGGGGGAGAGGGAGAGAGAGAGAGAGGGAGACACACCCACAGGCTTATTCATTGATCCTTATACTGTACACTCTAGACGCGCTTTAAGATATTTTCAGCAAACTGACATTTCTGTGCAAAACTTTAGAAAAACCCTTCTAAACCATTTCGCTCTTCCCAACCAGACTCAACTGAAGCAATAATGATATTAATATGGTGTTCATGTATATACACAATCCAAAATAACAGTCCCAATCTTTTAACTTTTTTTTTTTTTTTGAGAGAGAAAAGAGAAAGAGAGAGAGAGAGAAGAGAAAGAGAGAGAGGAGAGAGAGAGAGAAGAGAAAGAGAGAGAAGAGAAAGAGAGAGAGAAGAGAAAGGGAGAGAGAAGAGAAAGGGAGAGACAAACAATGGACCCTTAATTATTTCCGTCTTACTCCAAGCTGAAATGAGAAAATGTAAATGTGTAACAGCAAACGAATAAACTAAAACATACCATTCTCGATTCCATGTCCACCTACTAAATAGTAGACACTAGTTTTTATATTAAGATCAGTATTTTCAATGAATGAACAATGTTTATAGTCTGAGCTTATTTTTTGTGAAAATGTCGACTTCTTTCCATCCACGGTTTTCTTTCATTTAATTGCCAGTATAACTATTCTAAATTTTGAATAAAAGATATCATTTTTCACAGGCCCAGAAGTTGAACTGATAGTCACAAATCACGTGGTATTAGACTAGACTGTATTAAATGTATTTCACGCACTAGCTTCTGTTTCACAAAATATCTTGGAAGTATTTCTAGAACTATTTGTAGCTAGCTGACGGCGTTGGTAGAAAAAAAACAAACAAACAAACTCTAAAGCTGATCACAATTATTTCTTTTCTAGCGAAATGAAACACTTTCAGAGACTTGATATGAACACACTGTCGTCTTCACTTGTTTGGTGGTTTACCTTTTGTTTTACTTGCTCTCTCGTTCTCTTCCTCCTCCTCCACAACTCTCTTTTAAGCTGGATGGTCAACGAATAAAACTGTCTCCCTCTATTTTATCTAAGATCACATTTAGTCGCATGTGACAAAAAATACTTTTAAAAAAAGCCGCAGAAATACATGGATTAAATTTAAAGTCGAAAGAAAAACCTTTAGCTTTTTTGTATGACAAGTGCATGTAAACAGGCGATTATTGAGTGGTGGTGGTGGTGGTGGTGGTGGTGGTGGTGGTGGTGGTGGTGGTGGTGGTGGTGGTGGTGTGGTGGACCATGCAATGTAATGCTATTTCAATATTAATGTATGTAATGTAGTGATATTCGCTAATACATAATATTTATTTTTATCATTAATTTTGAGTGCTGCATGAATTTCTAATCTTTAAGAATGAGATTTGATGGATGTATCACCTTCAGAAAATTAAAAATGTAATTCTTAGCAGATTCTACACGGCTAGGATAATTCCTTGTAAGTAGACAAATAATAGGTGACAAAGCCAGTCAGATTTATTTCACCTACAGTCCAGCCACCCCTTCCAGGAGAGATACTAGATACTGTGCTTTACTCGTAAAACCTCAGACTGTGTTTGTACCCGACCTCCAGGGGTTACCTCTACCTTCGTTGCCTTTTCTTGTTCGTCTGTCATCCGTTTATCTGTTCTCTTGACGATAGTCGATCATTCCAAAGCATAGAGGGATGGAAGAGATTATTATTATTATTATTATTATTATTATTATTATTATTATTATTATTATTATTATTATTCCACGATTTGGACTATGTGTGTGTTTGCGTGCCCATATAATATTTCGCTAGAATTTTTTTATATATTTGTTGCTAAAACAGACTTTCACTGTTCAATCGTTCCTCACAACTACCAAATTAAAATTCGGATCTAAACAAAAACATTAAAATAGTGCCCATAATTTTCAGTTTCTTCAATAATGACATTAATTCAAACAATTTAAAGTCTGTGTCATTAATATTTTTTAAAGTCTATTGTCTGAATGCATGGAAGGAAATTGTCATTTCTCTACGTGTCTGGCATCAAGTGGTATAAGGTTTCATCTTATTGTATTGGTCATCACTTTTATCAAAAATGTTGTGCACAGGATCAACCAAAATTTGAGAATATTGATTAAAAAAACTGTTTACTAAGCTCAAGGATTTTGAAGACATTCAGGAGTGAGCGAAAGTGCTAAACAAAGAGTCCTTGTCCAGTCTGTTTAGCTTTTCCATGTGTTGCGGGTGATCCAGATTAGCCATCGAGCTTTGCTAATCCGTTTACCTGTCCAAACCTGATCCTGCATACATTGTTGATTTTTCTGTTTCATTTATTCACAAACAGCCAGCAAGAATCTGAAAGATTTTTTTTTCAATCTTCTTTTGTCAATGTTAATTACCTTTGCATCTCTTTTGTGGTATGGATGTTCATCCAGTCTGAGGTCTGTTTATTCTTAGGAATTGAATGTTTTTCTTTTTCATATTCCTTATAAGCCGAGTGGGTGTCTACTGGTTAACTTTACCGGTTATTAATGTGATTTTGAGGGAAGCAGTTCTTGGAAGGCTACCAAGCGTAACCAAACCAAACAGACCAAAATCGTCCAACCTGCTGGTTTCCATAGAAATTCATCTGCTTTAATCCTAAACTTTAGTCACTAAAGCTTGGATAAACAGTTATTCACCATTTATAAGTTATATCATGAGAATAAATGTATAATTTAGCGAATAATATAACAATGACTAAAACGATTATTGGAGTCATTAGCTTATCGTATGTTGCTGTTCTACCGCTCAACTATTAATATATTCTATAAAACAATATATTCTACAATTAATATATTCTACATTCTTTGTCCAGCATCACTATCATAAAAGTAAGAGAGAGATTCGTTAGATGTTTCTCATTTGTTGAAATCGGTTCACACAAAGCTCAGCGAAACTACATCGAGAAAGTATGTCACACTGCGTGATCTCCGGCATCACATGATTTAGATGCTTTAAAAAAATGTTTTTCGTGAACTCTTGTCATTAAACTAGACTGGCACGATGAGGATGCGAACCCAAGTACACACATAGTCATGCAGTACAAGGTTCCTGTGGAGACGACTGCCGACATAAACTGATTTTGTCCAGTTGATGGTAGGTTTATTTATATTTGAACCGATTCGGGCATCGTCTGGCTGTCGTGGTTCATTAGTAACCTTGGATTAGTCTACGTATTGTATATAATTTATTTATAGCCGTAGATTAGTCAATATACCAAACAACAAAGAACCGCGACAAACAATATTCGTGACCACACGCTGATAGACATTAATTAGAAAACAATATCCCGGCTACTAATCAGCCTGGAGCAGTTTGGCCATCATTTACATTTGTCATCACTATACCCCCAGGACTCGACATACGGAGGCCACGAGTTCAAAATCCCGCACCATGACATGGATATTCATCCCTTGATTTGGAGACTAACAAGTGGAAATAGCCAAGAAATATCATTGTAACTACCAATTCTTAAAGTAGTCTGCTTACCTACTGTATCAGCTCCAGAAGTGGGATCTCTTAGCAGAAGTGGACTACAGTGCGTGTTGTTAAGCAACTAAACCTCAGGCGAATGCTCGCGTGTCTGGATGGACATGTACAGAATAACTGATGAATTTGCATTTCGCATGAAACATTCGCAATTTGTCCTTCATCCCAGCTTTTAAACGAAGAAAAGATTGCATGCTTATTGTTTCTTTCCTATTATAACGCGAAGGAATTGTGGATGAGAATACTGATTTTATTCTTCCGTGGACAAGCCTCATCGTTGGTGTCGATTGCAGGGTCCTTTTTCTGAACCCGGAGAGTTGAACTCGGATGTTACCTGTTGAGAGTCTGCCCTCTGATCAATGCAAGAAGGCTGTCACACGAAAAAGATCGTGTAAGTACGCTAGAATATTCCAGAAACCCAAAAGAGGAATGTGCATAGAGAACAGAACAGAATTTTACTCGGAGAATTTCTTACTTTCTTCACAAGATGATGGATACAGTCCCTATTATATATCATGTACGCATTGAAGCTACCCAGAAATAGAATAAAACATTTTTTACATCAAGTGGTTAGCAATAAAACACAACTGAAGGAAACGCAGAAATTGAACTGAAACTACTCAGTGAAGCTGAGCATTGAATGTTTGTAGAACCAGAATTTCATAGAGATATATCATCTACGTGTACATATTTCTAAATCATGTTCAATGTATGCAGCAGGGATGTCAAAAATAAAGTTTTTTTTCCTGTAGATATTCTGCCTAAAGCTTATTGAATCGCAACATTTATATGCTGTTTGCTGCTTACTGTCTCCAAAACTCTTTTTTTCTTGCAGAAGTTAGAGCTAGGGCTTAGTGTTTGACGTTCTGTCAACTTTTGTCTTGGCCTAATGCAAATACAGTATTTAAAAATAAAAGAAAACAGAGCCCCAAAGGGTGGTGGGAGTCAAACAAAAGAAAGAGGATGTCTTGCGTGGGCAGACTTTTTTATACCTTGGCCCATTTTAACCAGAACGCCTCCTTGGATCCTCTGGGAACGATTTCTATCATTGCGGACACTTCTTCGATAATCACCTTTTACAGCAAAATCGTAAACAGATAATCCATATCGCATGCGGCATGCCATTTGGCTTAACAAATTACTTTTCTGGGTAACAGTCTAATCTGGGTGGGCCTGAGAATAAAAAAGCCGACATGCATGTGCTTTCTGTCAACTACCAATGCGGCAAAACTACAAACATCACGCGTAGTACAAAGTGTGTTTAGTTGAAGATAAAGTAGATAACTACAAGTAAAGCATGGGACTGATGTGATATGTGTGGTAATAATAGTCAAAGTAACAGATCTTGTATTGCACTTGATTCTAGGTACCGGGTGTAACACACTAAAGCATCAATTTGTGTTGAAGTACGCGGCAAGCAAATATTTTTAATACGATTTCGTAATGGATTTGTTGCTACTGTGTTCCTTTTGTATAATGGGGGTTGGGGGTAACTGCAGAACATTCAAGGAAGAATTTTATCAGTTTTAAGGCTGCATTGTTTAGACTACTAATGTGCATACAGTATAAACTGAAACCTTCCTGTGTTAAACATGAAATAACTGATCTGTTTGCAAAACTAAAAAGATTAAAAAACAATACACATTTTATGAAAGCACTGCATGCAAACAGATAAATTAGAAGACAATCACCACACGATTTTTACATGGATACATGCACCAAGGCATATAAATAATATGTATTTTACCGTTCATCCAAACATAAGTAAAAGCCTTTAAACAATAATTATAGTTTATCACTGTTTTTAATTGATTTCCCAACAGATTTGGTGTCTTGAGAATCAACAGGCAAACACAAATACTTGTGAAGCAATATTTCATATACCTAGATATTTTTTAAACTTTTACCTATCTTTTATACTTCCCTAATGCCTAAGTATATCCAGAAACAATTTCCCACTTCTGTCACTTGGCATAGCAGAAAAGACCTCCATTTCAAATTCCTTATCAGAGAACAAAACAGACTTAGTAAGGCTTTAACATCTTTGCAGTTCCCTACAAGATAAACTGACGGTCATGACTAGGGCATAGACATATAAGGCAGTGAAGCCAGTTAAATATAATAACCATGAAAAATAAAAACAAAGAATATGTATAGTATACCAGTAGAATAACACAAATAAAAAAAATAAAAAAACCCTATAATAATATCAGAAAATGTAGCAGTTGTGTTTGATGATGAGAAAGTAAGGAGCATATCCATCAAATGTGAAATAATGAATATTGGACAGCCAAGGTCAAATGATCGTCTCGCAGACAGTATCCAGAGTCAGACAGGAAAACACACTCTCAACCATCAGCACAGACTTCTCGTTTACATTTTTTAGTCTGATGTAAATAAGACAAATTTGTTTGGGCTTCTATCCACAAAGATTCATAAGCACTTTAACCATCAACTTTTCACTGTATCAATACATCATTTTCCCCTTATGTCCCCTGGCATGAGCTTTATGTGCGCATGGATGCACACATTTATATATATGTATATCTAAAACTGCACTTTCAACAGCATCTTTCATGATAAGATCCACGCGTAATAATGGCATGGGGCTTTATTCATCCTGTTTACTAACACTGGGCTGCTCCATAGGCACCTCTAGGCTTGGCCAGGAGAATGGCTCTGCCTTACGCAGGTTGATCTCAACTTTGGATCCCAACATTTTCACTTCACTGTACTCAGGTTTGATACCCTGCAACAAGGACATGTCCAGTAACTTAGAGAAATAAATTTAAATGAAGAATCAGTGAATGTTTCTGATATTTTGTACATAACATGACACTAAACTTTTAAAGAAATTTTTAAAGTAAAAATACAACTAAAATGCATGACAGGATGTCCAACCAAACAATTACGTATATACTTACAGCCTCGCTATTATAACTGTGCCTGAATTGTTTCAACATACAAGTTTATTCATAGCAAACTTTATGCTGAAGACCAAATACTTAGTGACAAGGAGTTCAAACAGTGAACCTGTTAACTGCTCACCTGTCGTAATGTAAAAGTTCGATTGAAAATGCTGCTGTCTTTGTCAAAGACAATATAAGCCTTTAAGGTGACTTTGTTTGCCTCAAAATAAGACTGTTCAGGGTCAGAGTTCTTTGCAAAGATGGATATACACACAATGTTCCCAGTCTGGTGCCAGTCAACTCGGCAGCTGGCCTCTGCTGCTTTTTCTTCCTATAAACAGACATTGCACGTGCATTATAAAAACCATGAAGCCTTATCATTTGACCTCATTTTCACCAAACTTTACCCATCGATACACAAGGGAATTCATGCAAATCTGCCATCAGGAAAGAAAAAAAAAAAACAAAAACATCTGCAAGATAAAGTGTCCGTACAACAATGGAAAATCTGTAAGTCTCTTTATACTGTAATGGCTTACAAAAACCAGAGATAAAGAAAGTTTCAAAGGCCAACAAGTTCATGAAATGCACATCTAGATAAGGCATAACACTAAATAAAGAGAGACAATTTAACAATCCAAACATTCTTTTGTGACAAACTTTCTCACATGTTCAGTTTAACAGTTGTATTGTTGCCATTGACAATCAAGGTAAAAAAATTCAAAATGAAAGATAAATAAGAAAAATGATTGAAAAAATCCTAAACTTCGTGACAGTGGAAGTGAGACAGTGCGGAACTGCTTCAGCTCACTGGTAATGTAGGAACTACCTTTGTTTTCACCCAGCAGTGCTTGCCTCTCTGGCAGCCCTCTTGGTTCAGGAAGTTGTTAAAGTCACTTGTTCTACGGATACAGCAACTCCAAAATTTCATCCTACATCAAACAGAATTATTCGTTACAAAACAAACCAACCACACTGTAGTACTCAGCCATATGTATGTGTATGAGTGAATGAGTGCATTTATGCATGTGCACATAAGTTGCTTATTTTCACCTACTGACAATCTATTTTCATCATTTTTTTCTGTCAAAAGGCAAAATTTCATTCATTTGAAGGCCTCTATTTCATAATTCAGTTATTTGTGATATTTTATTAAAACTATTGGTATAGACCTCTGCAAACTGTGTTAACTGAAAAGGTACATTTTCCAAGCAACTGTGTTATTTTATTAGGTGTAGACGACTTTTTAAAAATGTTGCTGTACAGTTAGACACATGAATTTCATGTTTTCTTTGTCATTATGGTGCAAAACATTCAAGGTTTGTTTATAAGAACAAGCGTGATGTACAGAGACCAAGAAAACAATTACCCTTCGTGGAATATAGGAACACCTGGATGATACTGACATTCCCCTTCACTGCTGGGCTGGCCTGTGTATGTCTGATAAAGCAAAAATAGAAACATTTTAACTGGCAATGGCACCAGAAGAAACACAAATTGACAGAATTTTTAAAACTGGCAGAAACAGAGCCACACAGAGTCAAATAAAGACAGCTAATGTACGTAGGGACATGGCTTCATGTGTGCACATACAGCAAAACTTACTTAGCTTTCTCTCTCTCACACACACACACAGACTGCAAATAAGAGAACAAAGAAAAAGAAAGGAAGACACTTTTTTCTAAAAAATTAAACATTGATTATTTAACGTGCAGCTATTAATAATTATGGAACATATACTAATATTATACATATTAATAAAATGCTAGTAAGTTTTTAGTAAATATTTAGAGATCTGAAAAATATAACTTCAAAACTTTTGAAAATGCTTGCTTTTTTAAAGTGTAAAGAACAATACAGAAAATAATTCTTACACCTCTGCAGCCATTGTTCTTGCACTGAGTCCCAATGGCCACTGCTTCGGGATCAACTACTGCAACAGAAAGAATGTCCTCATCAATCAAATTACTGACACTTTCAATAATGGCTAGCATTACCATGCCTACAAGCTGAAAACTTCTATAAAAGCACACTCATTCATCTTACCTGAAAGATCACAGTCTTGTTTTTCTTCCAGTTTCAATTTTTCCAGCTGTTCCTTAAGACTTGCACCCACTGTTACCTTTAGACGTTGCAGTGGCTCATCTCCAGATGGACGTTCCAATGGAACAACTGGTTTTGGCATTACTGGTATAGGATTTTGGACTACAATAATCTGCATAGCAAAATAATTTAATTTAAAACTTAATCTTAACCTTAACATGAAAATATTTGTCCAGGTTATGTAAGCTGTACGTGCTAAGCCTACATGTTTATACAGTTATACCTAACATTTAATTTTTAAGAAAGCATTCTTCCTACTCTGATGTACCAAACATATACATGTCACTTAAAAACTGAACTGTCTTTGTTACCAATATCCCCATCATTGTTCTCCTTTCTTCCTACCTCACCCTTCATTCTGTCCACTTTATTGATCAGATGATACACTCTGACAGTTCATTCCCTATACTATGCTTTGCTGGTTCCCGTGATTGGCGCACTCTCCCCTCTCTGCTCTGCTTGGTTGGATTCAGCAGTTATCTAAGCCTCACCTCCTCAAAATGAATTCCAATCATTCCCCAGGCCCTTGGCCTGTTATCATGGAATTAGTACATTTTACAAGTCTCATAAACTTAACAAACACCTCCTCTCTCTCACATATACCACATTACCTCATCCTCTAAAGGCTTTGATTCTGGCTTTTCTGGTTCTGGTGGTTTCTCGTTGCAGTGAGGGCCAGTTGTACATCCCTGCACAGACAAACCATAAATTGCTTCTAAGATGTCAAAACTCAGATGAATTCATATACCTACGTGCTGGTTAACATACTTCTGTTTTCTGTATAAATGCAGCATATTCCATTTTATTTCATATTTTCCAGTATTAGCCAAGGCCAGAAGCCCTTGTACCATAGATTTATAATTATCTGTTATTTGTTCAAATTAATATAAAAGCATTTCTATCATCATAGAGGTAGGTGTGCATAGGAACTGGCACACAAAATAAGGTTTTAAAATGAATAACTTTTCCACATTCACACGAAAATATAAGAAAAACAAAACAAAAATTTGAGTCTTTATCTAAATTAATCTTTTTTTAATTAATTTTTTTGTTATTTGTAGAAAAATGAAACATTTAAGGGCAATAAGCCTTACTTAAACAGATCTAATTTCTGATCGACTGGACTGATTTGGTTCAAATTTTAAACACTGATTTTAAATAATGTATCTTGTGATCAATTTTACATAAAAAACTTTAAAATGCATCTTTTAGGTACAGGTTCAAGGTACGTTGCTTTGAAGTTGATGAATATTTTGCATCTTTTATTAAGCTTTAGAACTGTTAAATGTTATTAGAAAACATAGGCATTTCCACTAATCTTTACTGATTTAATTCTGTTTATAAATACCTATTGATACGGATGAGAATGCTTGTGACTGAGAGCATAAACAGTGATTGAACCATCAAAATGTGTTACACCACATATGGAAAATGGCGTATGCACTCTTGACAATTTTCATTCTATTTATTCTCACAAAATAAATGATTCTTTCAGTCACATATAGCAAAACCATATTTTGTTCAACTGATATAAACTTTTTTAAATTGTGATTCAAAAGTGATTTTTCTGTTGAAATTAAAAAAAGCGATTTTTGTTTGATCGCACACTTTCAACCAGCAGAAACATGTGTGCCAATACCTACATTAAGTCTACATCATCCAATTATTAAGCCTGTCTTCCTTATAAATGCCTAAGGATAAAAATTGCATCTTTAGTGTACTGTAATAAATTCTTAGAATAAAGACTGTGTAGGCTTGGCAACAGGGAAAACTTAATGATATTCATTTTATCTTTAATATTTTCTCAAAAAAGCGTAAATACAAAAATATAAACTAGTTTCCTTTAAATTTTGTATTCTCTGTTCTACAGTACTTCTTCATAAACAGCGATTATTAACAGCTACTAGAAGTCCAAGTCGTATTTTCTCACTTTAATATTCAGAAACTCTGTGAAGTCTGTGCTGCGTTTTGAACAGCATGACCAGCCTTTGAGAGCATCGTGGAACACAGGAACACCTGGATGGTACTGACATGATGCTAAAGACAAAAATCAAACGCTGTGGTTATCATTACTCTGCTTATTAATCTATAACAAAAATAAATGGGTGGCTAGGTGGCATTATTCCAAATACCACAGCCTATAACAAAATTATATTGCAATATCAACAGACAAATGCATTAAGCCATAAATGCAATAGCTATTTATCTGATTTATGTATGGAAAAACAATACAAATCTTTCAAAAGCCATAGTGAACATTACATTTCTTCTCTTCAGTCCTTTTGCAACAAGACTTGGAGTGGCGTCCCCTCGCCTAGCAGGTTTGAGGGATATGGTTCTCCGCAATTTTTTGTATGTTGATTAGTTTGTTGTGCTTTTTTGGTGCCTATAGTGTAGGCTGGTAATTTTTTTTCTTCATTGCATCATTGCACAGGACTGTTAAGCTTGTGTTTTCTTCTACGATTTTCTGATTTTTTGTTGGCTTTCTGACCTGTTAGATCTGAACTCAGGGCAGTTGAGAGCCAGCATGGGCCTTCCTGGTCCCAAAGATACAACCACAATGCATCTAGCTCAGCACTCACCAACAGGACTGTAGGTGGTTGTTAAACGGACTGATGTTGAAAAGTTACATCACCAGTTATCTTAAGTACAGAAAGAAGTTATTAACCAAGCAGTTACAACATGAGACTTTTCTCCCCCCATTACTGTACGTGGTTTTATCCATCATCATGAACTGTGGACAGTTATGCCTAGTGCTTTCACTCCACCTTTAATGGTGGGAAAGCACTATACAAATAAACATATTATTACTATAATTATAAGAACCCTCCCTCACCAAAAATGGTGGTTCGAAGAATAATGCAGTCTCCAAAACTTCGCTTTCAAGTTATTGAGAGGTTACACAATTGTCATTATCTTTATTATTTATGTTTATGTTATAGATAAAAAAATTATAGTAAAACATGGTTGTAGTCTAATGTATTTCAACTCAGAAGAGAAAGAAATTCTGGATAGAACTAAATCATAAAACTATATTTGTTAAATGTAACAACTATATGTTTTCCCTCTGTACACAGTATCTGTTCATGTACTCTCTCACCTCTTTCTCGAAGAAAAATCTAAAAATAAACTTTCACCACCACCTAAGTTATAAAACAAATAATGAAACTCGGTGTCACTTGAAATGCATCTCTTAGTTTGTCTTTGTTCATGTTAGGAAATGCATCTCTTAGTCCGTCTGTGTTCATGTTAGGAACTGCGTCTCTCAGATTTTGTGTTCATGTTGGGAAATGGATCATTTCACTTGGTGAGGAATGTGTCGGCAGCGAATATTGATACAGACTGGTTCAATTCATAACACAAAATTTGTTGACTATTATGAAATATTATCTTTTAGCATCTGCTGTGGTTGGCAGTCATCATTCATCTCAAGAATGGTCAGCTTGAGTGTATTCATTCATGTCGTCAGAGAATCATCCAATGAAAGATGAGTGATGAAAATGAATCAATGGCTGCGATTTTCCTCATTCAGTACAGCTGATTCGCTAAGAGTTTTACTTACTGTCTGTGTTTGTTTCGGATCAAACTTCGTACCACATCCCTTGTTGTAGCACTGCAACGTCATGTTTCTGTCAGTCTTTTTGTCGAAATTTTAAATCGAACTCTCTCGAAGCTTCCGTTTCTCATGCAGCCTGTAACCACGCGCGCCCTCCGTAACCTAAAGGGAAACTACTCTTAGTGAAATGGCGAGCAGACGCGCGCGTTATGGCGATGATAATAAATATAAAATTTGTAAAGCGCACACTCACACTCCTAAGGAGCATGCGCTTAGAGCTTAAGAACAAGAACGAAACATGAACAGCATACGAGGGACAAGAAAACAAATAACATATGAACTATAAAAGAATAAACAACCTTACGAAAATCCAATGCAGAAAACACAAGACGATCAAGGAACCAAACAACAAGAACAATTGCTGAGAGTAATATGATATTGCAAAAGGAATGGTGTGAAAAAGGACTAGCATTATGAGAAAGGCTGTTAGGAGTAATGCTTACTGAAGAAGTGCATTTTTAGGGCACATGTAAAGGATTCAATAGTGGGTAGGTGGCGGATATGGAAAGGGATCGAGAGAGTTCCATTGTTTCGCTGCACAGTAACTAAAATTAATCCTGTGGCCATATGTTGTTTTAGTGACAAGAAGAGCAAGGAGACGATCATCAGACGAGGACCGGAGTTATCTAGCTGGGATGTGAGGGAAAAGCAGTTCAGAGAAATAATCAGGGCAGGTGACAGCAAAGAAATTAAAACACAGCACGGACAATTTGTACTAAATGCCAGAACGGATGGGAAGCCAGTGTAGAAAACGATAAGATAGAGAAGGGGGCGTGGTCCCGTTTCCTCGCTCTAAGCACCAGACGTTCAGCAGAGTTTTGTACTTTCTGGAGTTTATGAAGAAGGTATTCAGGGCAGCAAGCAGCCAAGGATCAGTTGCAGTTATCAAGTCAGGATAAAACAAACGCGCACAAATATTTAAAAAGTGCTGGTAGCGCGCGTAGACAGAATGTGACGGATGAAGCTGATCTTGCGTAGTTCATGATAGACAGGCTGACAGACAGCTGTAACTTGTCTATCATAACAGGCAGACTGACAGACAGCTGTAATTATACTTAATTGTAACTTAATTTGTCTGCAGTGACAACGAATCCCAGATTCCTGATGGAGAACGCAAAGGTGATGTTAGTTTCGACCACCTTGATGTGAAAATAGGAGGGTTTCCGTTTGATCATCACTGAGTTGAAGTCTGTTTGTCACCATCCAGTCGTTGACTTCATTAATACATGGTGCTGGTAGCAGAGTGAGCCAGTGGAGTGGAGCATAAGGGAAATAATTACCCAATCCTTCCCACCCATGAAAATTTATGAGTTACTCCTCTTTGACCGATTTTACCAAGGTTGTTCCAGACATTTCACTGTACACATCGGTGGCGTAGGAACATCCGAACAAACACGCAAGATTCTGCCAAACTTGGTGAAAGCTTGTAACATTAGTTTGCCAAGCCTCCACCCTCGCTCTCCCCCCCCCCCCGCCATCCTGCGAAATCGCCTCAAGGTGGAAGCACTTTCCTATTAAATCAGCAGTCAGCTGGCGACTCGCAAACCTTCGCACGTGTTTTTGTTTTTGCAATGTAAACAGGGCGAAATAAAGTTGCTCGCTCTCTGATCTGGTCAAAAATTTTCAAGGTAAAAGTATCCAGATTTGAAATATTCTTCGATCACTATCTGAAATGTTAGTAAAGATCAGCAATGCATCAGATACCTTTTTGGTGCCAAGATTTGACCAGAATTTAGCCACTCTTGGGAGGTGGGGGAGTCAAGTGTGGGCCGTTTTTCGTTTTCATCTTGATCCAATGTTACAATCAAGGAAGAGCCAATATTTGTGCAGATGAAGTACCAAGCTTGGGGCAATCTTGATGCGTTTGATGGGATGTATAAGTTCAGAAAACCCCACAGAAGTGTATATTCCTTCTACTGTTACTGTTATATTTTTGATAAAGTATTCTGTTGAAATTTGCCTACCTCGAAACTGGATACTAGTGAATGAAAACTCACTTCCTTTTATCTGTCTCTCTGCTGTAGCATTTAGCACTGTGTATTTTTGGATACGCATGTATATAGATGGCTGATTACCTGTACATAGTACCTAACAAATAGTATATAGATCGAAAGTCCTTTTTTCTCTTTAAATTTGGAGTTTGTGTTGCTCTCGTGCTTTGAGCATTTAGAGATTAAGTACAGTTGCCAAGTCTTTTATTTCAGTGAGTAAAGCTAGCCGCTTATAAGTGCTTCTATAAATGCTGCTAACTATAAACCTCTCAAAGTTCCAATACATTTTAAGAAATGAATGGGAATATTGGTTTGGGTATACCTCACACAGAAAGCAAACACCAATGAAAGATATCAAACTGTTAAAAATAATTTATAGGGCCCAAACTGCACATGGATACCACAAAAATAGTTTCTGTAAAAGCGCGAAAGTTATTTATAAAAAAAAACCGTTTATATATTTTGTAAACAGCAACAGAGTTCATAACTGAAAAAATTAACTGCCGTCCAAAGGGCAATACAAGATTGATCTTCCCTATGTGTATGTGTAAAGCATACATATTCTGTGCCCGACATTTTGATGATGATGATGATGATGTAGTTTTATAGCGCGCCAGTATCCGCATCACAAAGATGCGCTCAATGCGCGGTGATCCCAGCAGCCACCAAACTGCAGGTCAAATGAAAACTTCAAAAAAGTTTAAACAAGTGAGTCTTAAGATTTTTCTTGAAAGATGCAATACTATCAGACTCCTTGGTCGAGAGGGGAAGCGAGTTCCACAAAAGCGGGGCTACATTGGAGAAGGATCTGAAACCCGCAGTCTTCTTATTAGCATTCCCTGACTGAACACTCGGTCGTTCAAGTCTGAAGTGTGCTGCTGAACGAAGGTTCCGCTGGGGTTGGTAACAGCGAATGAGTTCTTGCAGATAGGCAGGCGCAAGGTTTTGTTTTGCATTTTGCAATCTATACCCCTTCTAGGCTTCTTCCCAAAGAAATATACAAAAAATCTTCCTGACTCTACTGATTGTTTCGGTTAACATTCACCATAAACACTTCGTTGCAGATCGTCCGTTTACGTTGAGTTATGGGACTTAATCTAATACAAGCATCGTTCCTGTGAGTGTAGAAGACACGGAAAGCCAAGGTTCGGAGGCCACGGAACAGTTTTCAGACCTTCCAACATTCTGTCTATCCTCAACTGCCTTTCGGTTTGAAGTGGATTTCAAAGAGTAGCTGATCGACACATCCAGCTCACCAGACTCCATGATGTTTGGCAGGGCCTTGTACTCATCGGACTCGATGTCCATTTTGAGTATATTGACCTGAGAATCGTGAGATAGAAAAAAGAGAAAATAAGTCTAGAAATAAGTCCTTGATAAGTAATAAATGTGTGGTAAAGTGTGTGAAATTTGTGCAATCCACCAGAAAGCTAGATTAGGGAAAATTGCGTAGTCTGTAGAATGTTTCGATGGTTCGAAAAGATTGTCAAATTAAAATATCGCACGACGTGTTGTAAACGATTTCCTTTCCCATGACGATCTCGTGTCCAAGGATAAAAGGAAAGGGGAGAAAATACAATTTTGTATCCTCTTACACTTTTCTTAAAATAAAAAAAAAAGGGGGGGGGGACTAGACATTCGTCGAAATAGACTACATCAGGAAGATATTTAAATACAGAAACAAAAATGCAAATGAATTTTCTTTTTACAAAATGCGCAATTTATTTTAAAAATTAAAGGTCTGTAAATGATTTAATATTAATTGCAAAGCCTGCGTGGTTCAAAATATTATTTCAAGTAGTTTCTTGTTTGTGGATGTTGCATAATAGGTGCAACCCAAGCAACCGTGTCTGTAGGGACAGTCATATCCAATACTGAAGCTGGACTGTCTTTTGAAGTTATCAGCTATCAAAAGTTATCGTCAGCCGTTCATTCTTCAGACATAACTAGACATACACTATGCACGTCTTCATCTAGAGCACCTTAGTGTGGTTGAGCTGCGCCTTGATGGAGGTCAGGGTTTTATAGTCCATCCCTTTGGTGTTGACGAAGTCTTTCTCGCCTATCCCTATTTTATAGAAGAACATCCGGTCTGGGCGCTTTACTTCTCCCTTCATGCTTCAACAAGAAAGTTTTGAAATAACATACTTTAAGAGATCAATTAAAAACTGTATCTCTTCTAAATTCCTCTGATTTAGCATTTTTTAGTGCTGGCTATGTGACTGTATGGGTGTGTGAGAGAGAGAGATGGCTGTTAGCATGAAGCTCTGCTTTTACATGATTACCCAGCACATTGATCCATGTTTTCGTTTGTCGGTAAAGAGAAAATAGAATCATGAGCTCGAAACAAAACATCTGAAAACACACCTTGGGTCGAAAGAGTGAACCTCGCACCCGTATGTCGAAAGGACCGCATCGTCAAAAGTAAAGTCGTTGTTGATCCTGGATAACAAAATCATCTCAAAATTTGATGTACTTTATTATAAATCGCAAAGCATAGCACATCTTAAACATTGTAGGAAAGTGTGTATGTTTTCAGCTATTTGTGCTTTTCGTCGTATTGATTTGATTCAGTTTAATAGAAGGAAAATTTTTCCATCTCACCTTAGAACAAAATTAATTACACGAGCCTCGTTTTCAGATTGTTTGAGATAAAGTCTTTCGTGCCACAGAGTAGCAACACTGTGGGAGTAGAGAAATGTTTGCCAGTCTGTGTCAGACATGCTGGATTATGCGAGAACACAACATTGAACAGGAATTTAAAAGAAACAATACACAAAGGACATTTTTCTGGACACACTGTGACCCTGTACTTAAAGACAAAAGTTAGTTTTACATCAGCAAAGACCATCATTCCCTTCACAGTCTTCTAAAGTCGCTCAGATAAATACACATGCACACGACTATTTTGGGGAAAGTGGTTCTTGACTCTTACCTGGAAAAGTACACAAATGTATTTTAGTCTCTTATTATTCAGCACATAAAACATGTTCGTAAATGGGTATCAATACCTAATATGTTTTAACTTGTCATTGACAGAAGCGCGCGCACCAACAGACATGATCTGGACTCTCACCCAAATGAATACACCACACATGGTGGTCGGGGCCGGTACTCCTCGTCGTCACAGACATCCCAACCGCCGTCGCCAGAATTACCCAGACGAATCTTCTTGGTACATAACACGTCCATGTTTTCCACATACCTGGCACGGATTGGACATAACCACTTAATTATAGGTTAAACTGTGTATACATTTTATTTATTAGGAACAGACAAAGTAATATTAGTGACTTCGTAGGATAAAAGAACACCTAGAAAAATCACCCTACGAACCTTATAAGTAGTCCCACTCTGTCGAATATGTAAACATGTGTGACAAATTTTTCTTGTATTTCCATCCTAATTAATGTATTAGACTATATGTTTCCAATAAAGAATACTCCTCAATTTTATCACTGCAAGGCTCAATAGCTTGCTTTTCACTGCTTTAAATGAAAAGTTAAACGGGGCGCTTTTTTCTTTTTTCTTTTTTTTTCTTTCTTTCTTTCTTTTTTTTTTTTTCTTTCTTTCTTTCTTTTTTTTTTTGGTGCCTACAGTTCGGTGCATTTTATAGTTTCCCCTGACCTGGACACTCCGTTTCGCGCATCACTACAAATATCACCATGCACACGCGACATCACATACATCATTTAATCAAGATATTGTCCAAGCTGTCCCATCGGCTGTACTGATAACAAATCCTGATATCTGGTTTTTTTCTGTGCATGGTGAGTTTTTCATGCGTTAGAGAACGGACTTTTTATTATCGGAGTAGGGAGCGGGTGAGTTCGTCTGTTGATCAGTTAGAACGGCGAAGCAGAAAATCAAAGCTCTGCTCAGATATTTGAAGAAATTATTAGAGGCGTAAATGCCAACATTCAGTAAGAAGGTGACACCTTGCCTTGTCAAGACTTCAAAAGGTGGCAGTCATTCTGGTCAAGTAATAAGAGCATGACATACCAATGTGTGTGTGTGGAGGGAGGAGGGAACTATTGTAGTGTGTCTACAGAGAAAAGCCATGCACAGATCACAAAAAAAAACTAATGGTTCCACAGCTTTTATGAAAAGATAGTGGGGTAAGTACAGGATCCTTCAAGTGCTACAAATAAAATACCATAAAAGATGGAATACCACTGAACCAACGTGTGTTACATAAGACACTAGGTGGTGCAATTAATCTTGCGCCAGATATGAACAGCCACAGGAAAAGGTATTTGGAGAAGGGTTTGGCTACACTAGCTGATACTATGTTATTATGCCTCAGGAAGTCCGCAAGGCCAAAACACAGGTGTCTAGAGGCTCAAAAAGGTGAGTTCAATTCAACTCAATCGTCTAACAACTCACGTGTAGTACAGTTCCTCCAATTCAACGTCTGACATTTTCCTAATGGTCTCATTGCTGGGAAGATAAGGACGTGCTGATAAGGCTGACTTGACTGGTGCTGAGGATATTGGCGTGTATACCTAAAAGCAACAGAAAGTCTCGAAGACTCGCATAATTTTATGAAGATAACATTTGACTTTGACCACCAGATGAACACGACTGTCACACGGAGTTAGCTAACTTTTATATCAGTGTCAGCTTTAGCCTTTATTTTATTAGGTCACATGACTGCTTAATGTGTTTAGTGCTTTGTTGAAGACAGTAAGGTCCTGAACACATTAATATATCTGTCTTACAGAAAAACCGTCGGAAAATACACAAGATGGATTTACGCTTACTAGAGTTATTGACTCCCTCTGTCAATGCAAAGCAAGTGTCAATAATAATAGTGAATGTTGTGTTTACAGGATAATCTATAAAGTTGGGACAAAACCTAGACATGTACAGTACATGAGTAACGATCTAGCCAATGGAAGAATAATATTATGAACAAAATCCTAAAACCACGTAGTGAATATGTAGAGATACTAGGTTAATTAAAATAATCTTCAAAGGCTTGCGGAAAACAGGAGAACGAGAAGTTTAAGAACTGAGAGAATGGGTTTGTAGACCACCTTTAAAGAACTGTTTTCCTAATGTCTTACTGCACATTTAAATGTTTCACAGAGGTGGTTAAAAGGTGGATGTGAAATGATAATGAGTTCTACACAGGCTTACACAGCACACTGACTAAAAATACGATTAATGCGTGCTTTATTCTTGGTAACAGGTTGCAATGCGCGTTTAAGAAGAGATGTTATTAACTCTCGGTAAGAATGCTTTCAGAGAAAAAAATAGATACCTTGATCCTTGTCTGGTCCTTGGGGATGGTGAGCTTGTGCATGTTTAGAAACCAGGAGAGTAGCACTAAAACAGTGCACACCAATATAACTAAAATCCTTTTCTTTGCCATTGTTGTGTGGCTGCTCCTGAAATAAGTAAGATACAACAGTGTGGTGGTGTTGGACAGGTACTTGGTGACACAGTTACACACACGGATGCGACCTGTTTCTAAAGCTGAAGGACAAGGAGTTAAACTAATCACTTTTGTTCAAATTCACATTAATGACTACCCATACATGCCTTTCCCCACAACCAGCTGGTGCAAGTTACCTTGGAGTGGTGTGATGGTGCTCTTGGCAGGTCTAACAAAGCCCAACAGGTCTGTCAGAGGAGAGGACAGACTAGAATATTGCACCCTGGCCCTCCAGGTTGGGGGTTTGCTTTGGGCTAACAGCCTACTCATGTAAAAAGTAAAATCCTCCTTACATGACATACCACCAGCAACTGAACAACTTCATGTGAACACCAGCCCTCCCACTAAGACAGAACTCATCAAAGCTATCATAAAGCATGAAAAGTGGCAAGACCCGGATGGCATACCCCAAGAAGCATTAAAGGCAGACCCAGAAACAACAGCAACAACTTCACAGCCTCTTCTACACAAGACCTGGGAACAAGAGCTAGTACCAACAGACTGGAAACTAGGCCACCTGGTCAGGCTACCAAAGAAATGGAGACCTCTCTCAGTGCAACAGTTGGCGGGGGATCATGCTGCTGTCCATCCCCAGTAAAGTCTTAAGAGACTGAAGAAGGCACTAGACAAGAGACTGAGACCAGAAGAAGCAGGGTTTTGCCAGGATAGGTCATGCACTGACCACATTGCCACCCTCCGTATCATCAATGAGCAGTCTATTATGTGCAAGACAATCAAGACAACAACACCAGTATCCAGTGAACCTTCACCAAACAGCTAGAGGACATGTACTTTGCAGATGACATTAGTCTCTTATCTCATCGGCAACAACATGCATAAACCAAACTGAGTAAGGAATAAACTAAACATGCATTTTCATTAATTAACACTTAATTATTGCGTAAAGGACAACGTGGGTTCTTTTGAGTAGCTGTGCGCCACTCTTTCTCCCTCTTCCCCCCCCCCTCTCTCTCTCACAGAACATGAAAAATACTAGTAACAATACAGTGCATACCTACTGATCTAGTCCCTCACACACACACACATACACTATCTCAATATTTATCGATCACTGTTTTGCAGGTAAACAGCGTGTGCATCTAACTGTATTGTGGTGTTGAATTGAAAACGTGGTGGACGTGAATATGGACAGTAAGATTGTTGCCAGCGGAAAGACCACTCTTCGTTTGAAAGTGGAGGTGTGGATGTGAGGGGAACGGGTACAATAACGACAATTTCTGGCTATCAAATAACAAACCTACCTGAGGGGAGGGACCAGGCAGACGGCTGCTTGATGACGCAAATGGGAGAACATAATTAGAGATTAGAACTGAGTGTGTCTGTGCTTATTGAAGTTAGGCAAACATAACAATACCCCTTTCTTCATACTGTATGTATAAATTCATAGATATGTGTGCGTGTGTGTATGTGTGCGCTTGGAAGCGATTCAAGTTTACCAACACGTCTTCAAAATGTATGAATCTCAAAGAGTTCTGGCAAACTCTTCTGAATTATTTGTGTTATGGTTAAAGCTTTCCCTATCTTGTAGATAAAACATTTAAGTGAAGTTGACGCACACATGACTGACCAACATCAGGAACACTCATGCCAAAAAAGTCTGTTTTAAAAATTTATTTATAAAAAAAATAATAAGCGAGCATGGTGTTCGGAGATTCGGTTGGCTATGAAAATAAGCCAACTGTTGTTCTACGACCTCAAGAACAATGGAGATTGTAAGTGACGACGCCTCACGCCCAAGGATGGGGGATGGCCGCTGATATAATTGCGGCAATTACAGAAAGAATAGTAATTAGGAAAACTCTGGGATGACTTCCCTTGGGAAATAGTTCTTTATGGTGGGTGACCGTACCGGGGAGAGTTTTTAAACACGAACGACAGACTATATAAGGTAGCAGCTACCTTCCAAGTCGTCTGCTATCTTGCCTTCTACGAAGACCTGACGGCCATCAAGATGAAATCATCACTTTGCTTCCTCGCTCTTGCCTTCTGTGTGGCAGCAGTGTTGGTAAGTACTTAGTCCTTCCAGCTATTAACATACCAGATTTTAGACTATGATCTACCGCTTGCTAATTCTAACTGGACACATAGCCACACCGAACAACCAGCCATCTTGCTATAGTTTTTCTAAATACGTGGCACCCTGAAGATCTGATATTTATGTGACCATCACATCCAACTTTCACATCATTTTTCTTCTCGGTATATCCAACGTAGCAATGTTATAGCCTAACAAAATATATTCTTAATATATTCTAATTAATACGTTGTTGTGTTTTGTGATAATCTAATGTTTAAATTATGCAACTCAAGGTCCTTATATTGGTCAAGTCCTTTTGACGAAAACCGAGGGGCTAAAAGTTAAAGCAGCAAGAGGTGGGCACAATCTAGGCTTGAATACAAATGTTTGGAAGCGGTGTCCCTGTTCCGTGCTTTCTCAAAGCAGAACCCATGACTTTCAAAAGTAAGACGGAAAGCTGTTTATCAGTAATCAGAGTAAAGATTTTAAAAAATCAGTCATTCGTTATCTCGCACATCAACCTTATTTGTGTGTGTGTGTGTGTGTGTGTGTGTGTGTGTGTGTGTGTGTGTGCACGTGCGTGCGTGCGTGTGCTCATGTGCTGGTGCAGACTGAAGGTCACTCAGTTTCTAAACAAACTGGACAACAAGGTCAACCTGGACAGCCAGGACAGCCAGGACAACCTGGACAGCCAGGACAGCCAGGTCAACCTGGACAGCCAGGACAGCCAGGTCAACCTGGACAGCCAGGAAAACCTGGCCGCAAGGCTAGAAGTGCCGAAAGTTGTTCGAGGGAGTCCAACAGTGTACGTAAATAGCATTTTGTAGAAATGGAAAGCAAAGCAATCACTAAGCAGAGCACGTCACAATGGCTTTAATTATTAGACATCTGTCAAAACCGTCTTATTGTCATGTGACTGAATTTTTTTTTTTCAGGTCGAAGATGACAATTCCAGGGAAGCACCTGAACAATCTGAAGAAAAAGAACAGCTTGAACAACCTCAACAAGAACAACCCGAAAAGCCTGAACTAGCAGAACAGTCGGGAGAATCTGAACAACCAAGAGAAGATGCGATTGTTAGTATTACTCGTACTGGCGCAGCCTGTCGTATAGAAGTAGGAAACAAGGATGCAGCCATTAAGCAATAAAGAAGCTGTATGTATACTGCACAATAATCTGCAGTGCGCTCGTCACCAATAACAACATTACCGAAACTATAGCTGCAAAAATTATAATACAATAGGATTTGTTCAGTGCATTTCCTCTCTCAGAGACGAGTTATACATGATTTCCAGAGCTGTAGGTTCGTATTAGATAAACTCCTGTAATTGTTTCGTTAGATGGTTCATTTCCAGCAATGGAATTTTATTTTATAACTACAACTGACTGCTGATAATGATTTTTTTTTTACCATTAAAATGTAATGATATTATGAACATCCTATACACATTTATCGATGGAAAATATTTGTTCCTCGTTTAGCTGCATGCAATATTTACTGTTTACTTACTTGCACGTGTTCCCGCTTAAGCTCCTCATACGTTTACCCCCCTCAGTTCCCTTTGTAGCTGACTCCAGCACGATCATCAACGGTTTCCAGTTGCTTATGGTATTTTTCTGGATGTCGATACGACTGGTGATGTGTTTGTCACTGTGTCACAATGTTACTTGTTGACGGTGTAGAAAGAATCGTTGTCGCACACCTGGTGCTTGATCCTTGTTGAAGATTTTCAATGTCAATCGTAGTTGGCTGTAACAGTTTGCACATTGATATCGTTGGCACTGCTGTAGTGTCACGTGTCGCATGGTGACTCAGCCCGAGCCTGAGTTCTGGAGGGGAGGAGGGGGTTGCTGCGTCACTATGATCTGACGCAATTTTGTTTTTACGTAGGCATCGGAGCGATCGGATTCGTTGCTATAGGCGACAGTAGCAAGATGTCTTTGTTTTACTTAAAATTGAAGACTGGCATGAACTGTAAAAATTATTGGATAATAATCGCTCTTGAGCTAATTCTTAATTACAGTGAGGACGAAATTATTATCATGACACGTTTTTGCAAAGCATTGACCTGTATAATTATACTTCTCTGAAAGTTAATCCTCTGGTGTTTGTAGCTATTATCTTTAGGAACTAACTTCACCTGAGTGTGGAAAAGACATAGCAACAATACATTGTGTCTTCATCTGTTTTCTTTTACTGAGGATTGCATCTTTCCTCTTCAAATTCAGCTCATGCAGGCGACTTTATTTTTAAAATACTGCTGTTTTCGCGACAAATCTAGGTTTGATTAATTAAGAAAGAAAAACATTAATATAATATTTCTCGAACTTCTTCGTCATAAATTACCATCGAGATATAGTTCGTGATACTTTATGCTCTATTTCCGGCGATTTTTATCGAGCGCTCGTGTTTCCCTTTAATAAGTAAAAACAAAACAAAATAAAAACCGAAGTTTCTAAGAATTCTTTTATAGTCATGAAGCCCGTTAAAGAAGAATAATGTTGAGGTTAGTAAATTCAATAAATAGTAATAAGAACAGTTATTACAGCTTCCTGATTTTTCAATGTTCTATTTAATATCTGTCATATATTAACGCTGTGTGTGTGTTCGTGCAGGCTGCACCCGCGGACAGAACCTAGAAGAGCCGATCTCCCAAAGTCTCCCAAGGGGCGATCGCAGCAACCCAGGTGCAAATCCAAGACAGAAAAGAACCAAACTTCCAAGAAACAAGGCAGTTGTGGGATAAAGACAAGATCACATGAAACCAGCTTAGTGCTAAGCGCCAAGGAAAGTGGTCAGGAAGATTCTGTTCCCATACAGTCACCACCTGCTTCTGTAACAGAACTGAAAATGTCTGACATGTTGATGACATTATCTTACTTTAGTTCTTTTTTTTCCCCCAAGATAGGACACTAATCTGCAATATATCCAACATTCTGAGTTCCACAGAATAGACAAAAACTGGCAAAAGGATCCGCATTATTTTTAGTTATGAATATAAGCAAGTCTTTTCGATGAACCTATAATCTAACAGCTGAATGTTAAATTGTACGCTGACAATCGTACCCGACTAGTTTATATAACAATAAAATATGTAACACAATCACTACCTTTTCATGTGTAGTCTTTCTCCAATGTCAGATTATTAAATGAACGAATCCCTGGTTTGCTGGATGGATATGCATGCACCAACCCAGCCTGCAAGAGTTCATCCGCCCCGAACGGGCCCGTTTCGGGCTGAGAAATGGGGCCGTTAAGGGAAGTTACACTCCCAGCCCGCCGTATTATGGGAGCCTAAAGTGCATCGGCCCCTTGCGGGCTTGGGAGAAATAACTCCCTCAGCCCTTCAAAGCCCCACCCTAAAAACACCTCGCAGCCCTTCCATAGTCCCTCAGCCCTCCAAAGCCCCACCTAAAAACACCTCGCAGCCCTTCCATAGTCCTCAGCCTCCAAAGCCCCAACCTAAAAACACCTCGCAGCCCTTCCATAGTCCCTCAGCCCTCCAAAGCCCCAACCTAAAAACACCTCGCAGCCCTTCCATAGTCCCTCAGCCTCCATAGCCCACCCTAAAAAACACCTCGCAGCCCTTCCATAGTCCCTCAGCCCTCCATAGCCCCACCTTAAAAACACCTCGCAGCCCTTCCATAGTCCCTCAGCCCTCCATAGCCCCACCTTAAAAACACCTCGCAGCCCTTCCATAGTCCCTCAGCCTCCATAGCCCCACCCTAAAAACACCTCGAAGCCCTTCAAAGCCCCTCTCAGCCCTCCAACCCCATCCTAAAAAACACCTTTCAGCCCTTCAAAGCACTTGGTAAATACCAGCAGACAAAAAATAGACATGATTCAACAATTTATTAAATGCAAGCAGATACACAAGGTTTTCATATTACTTTACAACAAAGAATTTTTCACAAATGCCTGACCAAAAAATATTCATTGCAATTTATCATATACAGTGATACCTCGGTTCTCGAACATAATTCGTTCCGGGAGGACGGTCGAGAACCAAATTGTTCGAGAACCGAAGCAATGAAACCCATAGGAAATAATGGAAACTGGATTAATTCGTTCCAAGCCCCAGAAAATGCCTATTTCCTGGCCTAATTTGTATATAATATGTAGAAAAACATGAGTCTCAACAAGAAATAAGAAATAAAAGTGTATTTATTAAAACAAAAACAAAAAATAAAATGTACTGTACAGTACAGTAAATTGTGTTTCATTTACTGTACCTGTACCAAACTTTATGGCAGGAGGAATGAATGTGGAGGGAGGAGGGAAGGGGGATGTTATTGTTTTGAAGGGAGTCCTCTTCAATAAAAACAGAGGGTAACTGCTCTTCGGGTGTTTCTGTTCTCTGTATCTTTTGCTGAGGAGAATCAGAATCTTGCTCTGCAGTTGCTTGTCTGATTTCTTTAAGGAAGAATTTGTCAATTGTTTGCTGTTTTTTTTCTCCTCTGCACTCACACTGATGACACAAGCAAGGCGCGCTGGGCCGAATGAACGCCATTCGGCTCAACTCGGCTCATCTCGGACGTTCGGATGTTCGAGTTCCAAATATTTGTTCGGATTCCAAGACAAAATTTTCTCGAATTTCCTGGTCGAATACCGATTTGGTCGAAAGTCAAGGCGTTCGAGAACCGAGGTATCACTGTACATATACAAGCAAAAAAAATTAAAGGGTTTTAATATTTATTACAACAAAGAATTTGAGTCTTCAAAAACTTCAGGCTAATTGTTGCGAATACCTGACCCCCCAAAAAAGAAAAAAAAAAATCATTACAATCTTCAAAACAATTTATCATATACAAGCAAAAGATAAACAAGGATTGAATATTTATTTACATTTCTCTGTGCTCCTCAACAGCATGACCCATCTGCAATCAAAATATTAGTCCTTTAATGATAAGCAAAAACAAGGCATTTCAATTTATTCACTTCTTACCGATGTGCCATTCAGTGAAGTAAAACGTATTCTGTTTCTTACTATTTATGAGCTTTAAAGCAGCTAGAGGCAACAGGAAGTTGATGGCCAACACCACTTATGTAAATAGATTCATGTAGGCTTGCTTCTAGTGTTGATTACTATTTGTGGATTAGAAAGGAAAACTAATAAGAGTAGAATCACTAGAGCCATATCACATCAAAGCAGTTGCACTTGTAAACAGGTGTACAACATGCAGAGATTACCCAGAACAGGGCAATAGGCAGGTTAACATTCTTCATAAACAAATCATGAATGATAAAGCCATGCTTACATTGATAAATTAAACACATGCATGGTTATTTCTTTGATTTCTTATTGCACTGACCATCAGATGGCTTTGTCCTTGGACTTGTTCCTCCATTCTTGCCTGTTACTTCCAAACTATTTGTAAGCAGTGGCAGATATAATATCCCCAGGCTGCTGCTGTGCACAAAGGGAAATTGTGATGGTTAAAAGTCAAATACAAATGTTCATTGTAATACATTTGTACATGAAACCACAGTCTACTTCAGGGTCATATGCAACCCAAACAGAAAAACATATTGACTTGCAAAAACAAAACAAAACAATCAAGTATGCTCTCGTATCCCAACCTTTGCCCTACATAACTAGCACCACAATTTCTACCTGCCTGCCCCAATTTCTTCAAAGAAGCATTTTGACTAAAAGAGCCTGCTCTGTAGTAACAATTATCTCTTATGAGTAGCAACATCTTTCATGTATTGATGAGAATGTCAGTAGTTTTCAGTGTATGGTTAGATATGCTATCTCTCTCTCTTACATATCTATATGTAAAGTTTTCATCTACTTGAACAGGAACATTAAAAATGGAAAAATTAAAATTTTGACAAGCTATCAAGTGACAGGACACTTAAATGAAAGTGGAGCATTTATCTTGAAGACTGACTTATAGCTAAACCCAGTCAGACTCACTGCAAGAATCTCTCTCCTTGCAAAATAAAGTACTTAGCTCACATAATAAAAAAGTAGCAATTTAAGAAGCCACTTCAAAACACTTACTGGTACAGCAATAATCCTGTTTCATATGCAGAGTGATGAAATATTTTAGTTCTTCTTTTATAATTCCACTCATTCCAGATTGGCAATAACCAGTCTCGTCATATACCATGTCAGTTGATTTTCTTACAACCCTTCCAGGAAGTAAATATATATACACCCAACGAAAATTGGCAAGTGTCGAACTCAGAGGTGAGGAACCTTTTTTCCTGCAAGGGCCATTTGGATATTTATGACATCATTCAAGGGCTATAGACAATTCTCAACAGAAAAAATAGCCTGCAATATTTGCTCAAACCGTAATTTGGCCACTGCGTGTTACCCCTTTGTAGCACATGCACTCCAAGTCTACCTGGTGCTGACTGACTCACCACAATTCAGGCCGCGGACAGCCGACGAGAAGCACGTATAGGGCGCTGAGAGCTAAAAAATGTTGATATTTTATTAAGGTTCAGTACATTCACTTCGCATGCTTCGCTTCAACATCGAGTCTCGCTACACCTGTGCAGATACAGATCTCTGACCTGTGGCACGATCTCCAGCTTTGCCCGAGAAGCCCCTTTGCCTTCTCACAGGGTCAAGAGGTGACGCATGCGCAGACAGTATGAAAAAAAAAGGAAACCTTGATGTACCGTGAGAATTTAACGGTGGTTAGCAAAGACAAAGATGCTTAGATCAGTATCGCAATTCGCGAAGATCAAACCCCAAACTGCCTCGATCTGAACTTTAGAATGGTATCTTGGGCTTCCGGTTTAGCTTCACATGGACAGCTCATTTTTTGTATAACGGCTCAGTAAGCTTCCGGAGATTAACTACGAGGAACGGCGGGTTATTCACATTTTTTTTACGGCTCGCCAAGAGACATAACGTCTCTTGGCAAGAGGCCATAAATACACGCCGGCTCTGATAAGATAAGTACTCCTACAAGAAGTTCCGCCTTTAAGAAACCTTCTCAAAGTCTTCAATTATAATTTTCATCAGATGAAAGGAAAATTACCTTTTCTATAACTGCTCGTACTGACCATCATGAAGTGTACATTCAGACGTGTACTAGGATCCAATGATAGTCCTTTAATCGTGAAAAAATGTTCATGTGCATAAGCAACAAGCTAACCAAACTGCATTGTGTACACAAAATGCTCGGTCCAAAGTATGTTCACTAACAAAGTTTTAAGCCTCCTTTATGTATCTTATAACTTCCAGCTGTTACATTAGAACTTCAAAGGCAATAAAGAAAAGAAAAAAGAACGAATAGAGCATAAATGCTAAAGAAAGGAACATAAAGATGAAATGATGATGCACTTAAAATATTGTGTCTCAAAAATCAATTTAAATCAATGGATCTAGTGAAATTAATATGGAACACCAAAAACTCAAGTAAAACTATATGCCACTCATGAGAATTTGACATATATTGATAGGGTGTTTCTCGTTGTTTAGTGTCTAAAGTTAAGGCTACTTTACTAAAAGATACTTTAGAAAAATGAAGTCAGTTTCATCTTGAGGGCCGAGAGGTAGCGGTGGACAGGTAGTGAGACTGTCCAACTGGTCTGTGGCTAGAAATAAGAGCAGATGACAAAGGTAGCTAACGGGTAGAAATATATAAACTGTGTGTAAAATATTAGCAGGATATTCAGCAATAGGCATTTACCTATATAGTGGCTATCAAAGCTTTTCAGATTAAATCGTCTAACCCAGGGATGCCCAACCTACGGCCCGCGGGCCATATCCGGCCCGCGACGCGGCGCCATCCGTCCCGCGAAACTTCTGCCCACAGTGCAGAAAATCGGCATGTTAGTAATAATAATTAAAAAAAGAAAAACGAAAAAAAGGGAAGAAGAAGTATTTATCCCCATTTAGGGGCGTTTCCCAATCTTTTTTTCGATGGACGAACATTTCGATTCAGTGCTCCGACTTGGTGTCTCTACGATGAGGCCGGACATTCAGAAGTTGGTTTCGGGAAAACAACTTCAAATATCCCACTAATGACTACATAATTAATGGTAAGTACAACTTGTTTCTAATAAAAAATGGTATCTGTTCTAATTTTTTTTTTTCTTTTTTGTATTTTTGCGGTGAAGTGGCCCGCGACACGGCTGTCCGAAATGGATATGGCCCTCGACACGGCTGTCCGAAATAGATATGGCCCGCAGGCCGAAAAAGGTTGAGCATCACTGGTCTAACCAAAGACACGCAGATGTACATACTGTCACAGACACTAGTGTACACGTGGACATTTGTGTGTTCCTTTCTTCGCAAAAATAAAATCTACCTCTTTTGTAGGCCTGTATACATTTAGTGACATTAACTAAATTCATACTACAGTAACTTATAAAGATACACGATAAATGTATAAAATAATTTATCAGTATACATACACCAGTCAATCCTTATATTCACTACTATAGATCTCTGTAAACAGTCCTAAACAAGAATGTTCCTTCTCTCGGGTTGATTATCAAGCAAGAATAATGGAGTTTAAAGTCCGGCACAAGATCGCAATCAACATTGTCTGCAAACGCGGCGAAACGCGTCTACCTGGTGCGATGTGATTCATCTTTACATACACGAGTTTAAAGTTACCTCCCCAAGTTTATTTCCACATCGTGACCGGTGATTTTAACCACAGCACATTGAGGAAAAACCTATATATAATTATGTGGTAGGGTGGAACACCGTATACAAAGTAGGATGGAAGATGGCACGCACACACACGCACTCAAGGAAGGTACAACGTGGCGATGGGGGGTAATCACTGGCCGGGTGACGACCCCGTGACCGAAGGTAAGCGAGAGGGGTCGACTAGCGACAGGGTGAAGGTGCGCAGGTGTGCCTGTGGGGAGTGGAGCGAAAAGGCCGTGGGAAGAGGCTAGGGGTCAGTTCGTGAGGAGACAGCGGAGAGGTGGGAGCACATCCCACCACGAGCGCTAGTGTGTGGATCGACTGGCGTTGGAGTAAAACCATCTAGAACCCACGAAAGTGTTGTGTTTTGGTGTTGTGGAGAGATTGGGGGAAGAACCGCATCTAACCCTGTTACATTTTTGGCGCGGTTCTTCCCCCAATCTCTCCACAACAAAGAACATTAAAGGAGTATATATAAAGAAGCATACAGGCTTTTAGGGACGGGGATAGGTAGGCACTACAGGCAGATAGAACTCAAGAGGACCATCAAGGACGGAAAGGAAAACTAAAAAACAGAATTTAAGGTAGATGAGAATTTTCAAAAGCACAATATGAAGATAGTCTGGGCAGGATGTAATAATGTAAAGACTTGACTGTACAACTTGTACTTTACAGAAACGCTCAGTCCGAGCACAGAAAATAAGCAAAACCTAAGCTGTGATCTTTGGTCCGAGCGCATTTAAAAGCGTTATTCTTTTCCGATTATGTCAGAGTAAATGTAAAGGTTGTCCTCTGGCCTTTTCAGGTCGTTGAGGAGTGAGGTGAGAGACTTTACTTTTCTCGATGCTCATCTCCTCTCCCTCGTTGCCTTTCTTAGCCCTACCCTCTTTGAAGTCGGGTACCCATTCCCCACATATGGTTCGACTGAGTGAAGGTTGCTGCGCTGCACGGGGATCGAACTCTTAAGGCTCTCAGTTCGGACGCTCAATACATTCGGCTGTCTGCTTCATGCTATTCGAGGATAAAGCCGTTTGCAAATTTGCCATTTGGGAAGGTCATCGGTTGCTAACAACAGCAAGCGACATGGCGGATGGCAGGACGCCACCAGTGATGCGCACTGAATTTGAAACATAGTAAACTATAAGAGCTGCCGACACCTGAATTCACGTTAATCCCAGATTATCACTGAATGATTTCTATAAAAAGAAAGCTATCATGGATGAACGACACTGGTGGATCGCTGGCAAGATCCAAGAAAGTTTTAAGATCGGCGGGTACGAGAACCCTTCGCTTTTGGAGGATTTTATGTGCGAAGAGTCGACCTTAGGCATAGTAAATAGATTCTTGAAGGCTGGGGGACCGTGCCGTCTATTTTTCTACTGCCAGAATAGAGATTCGGGCGTTCTCAGCACAAATGAACTATATGTCACAGGAAATCTTGCCGCACTCAAAGATTCAGATTTAGAAAAGGTGCGTGTAAACCTCATGCAAATATATGTGTATGTGTATGTGTATGCGTCTCTGTTTGTGTACAATTTGTTTTTCATTATCCGCAAGTGTATTACATTTGAAATAATGTAAAACAACATTCAAAATCTAGAGTTTTTGTTTTTAATCATCATTGATTATAATTATATCTATAGACACACATTCACATAAAATAAGAAAATATAGATATTCGTGCAATGATCTGGAAAATATAAATACATGAATGATGTGCCTTACCAAATAAACGGGTGTGAAAATAAATAAGAGCATAAATTATTTTATTTTTATTATAAATATTATTTTAAAGTTTCATTCGTCTACATTCCTGTGTATATATATATCACCATACCCTATTCTCAATTTCTCACCAGATACCTGAAAATAATTTTTGTCTGCTGTGAAAATGTCCCACTTACTATACATCAAAGCAGCAATGGTTTCTTCTGAGTATTGATTCAAAGCTTAATATTATTAAACGTCTTATTTTGAATTTCTTTCTGCCAGATCACTGTGTTGTATTTCTTGAGGAATCATGCTGACAAAGATGTGGATCCAAATCACATGGAACGTAATATATTTTGTGGTGAACTGAAACACAACACTATCGAGGCTTTAGGTTCCCTGCTATCAGATGTTTACATTCCACTTTTAAGAGCACAGAAGGACTGGGGCCAATGCAATGATGAAGAGCAAAGCCATCTCATGCATTCAATGGACAAGTTTGTCATAGCCCTCAATGAGACAGCAGCAACCATGAGGCATTCTCGCCAGTGGGTAAGTATTATTGCCTAAATATTTATGACCATCAGCAATTTGCCTGAGCTTGGTTATAGAACCTATGGGTTCAGTTAACCTGACAGACAAACTACTGATTTATGAGCCACTAAGTAGATAAAGTTAACTGACTGATCAACATAGCAAGAATTTTCGCCTAAGAAGGATGACATTACACATGCATTATCTGCCAAGCTGCAAAAGTGAATCTAAAAGCAAAACAAGAAGCATAAAATTTGTGTAAAGAATAAACAAACAAAATGCTGCACTAAGTCAAAGTTATTAACTCTGATCGGTGGGAACCCCTTGAGCATAAATTAGAGCAAGAATTGGGTATACACTCTCAGTTCTCTGCTATGGATTCCTTGTCTGACTCTTCCTTCTGTTTTCTGACCTCTTGTCTGTCTACTATCCTGTTAGAAACTGCCAGTGATTAAACCTTTTCTTGACCTCTCAGTAACGATAATATATGTGTGTGTGTGAGAGAGAGAGAGAAATGGATAAAAAGGTAATAGTTTTTAAATGTAAAATTAGCAGCGATTCTACATGGCAATACATATGTGTCCTAGATACTACGTCAGCCTGAGAACATTACCTTGAATGACTTCAAACAGCAAAGAGCAGCATCTCTTGACCCTCGGTTTATTGGCCAGTATGAGGAACTTGTCACTGAATGGATCAACCCTATTGAATCCATCCTTTTTGACATGTCTGATGAGAGGTATAAACAACCGATTATTTAAAGTCTCCAGAATTATACAGATGATACAAAATCTTTTCCCACTAAGCATTTTATGATACATTCTACATTACTGTCTGGATTCCTAAAATATTTTACAGTGCTTTCACTTTGGTTATAAGTAGTATACATGCTATGTTTACATGCTTTCAGCATATCAAATCTCAATTCCATTGCTTTAGGCTGGTCAGTCTTCATTGATAGATGTGGTCTAGGTCTAAGATCATTAATATTTAGTTCAGAAGATAGCTTGGAAGCAGAATTCATTTTTTTTACATCTGTTGTTTTTCAGTATCTGTACATATGAAACTGCATTTCATCTCACAGCAAAACAAATAATATTAGCATATTGTTATCACAATCAAAGATACCCAATACTTTTAGAGAATCCTTATACCTGTTTGTCTACCAGAAACTGACTTGTGTGCAGATTCATGGACCCCAGTGCAGGACCTATGTCAGAACTTGAACGATGGAGACGGCGACAACGTCTACTCATCAGTTTGACAGAGCAGCTGAAGGGAAAAGAGTGCAAAGCTGTCATTGCCATTCTCATACAGGCCAAGTCAAGACTTCTTAAGAAATGGAAAGCTACTGATGCTGTGTACATATTGTGTTTCTTGTTTTCTTTTTTTTAAAAATTTTCTAGTAGTCTTTTCGCTGATTTTACTAACAAGTTTCTAAGATCCACAGGCTATTAGGATACCTATCAGTTGTCAGCAATAACAATTGTAAAGCAGTTTGAATAACAGTGTTATTCATACCTGTGTTCTTCAATCATCCAGGTTGACTGATGGACTTAATGATACTAAGGACAAAGTAAAATATCTGGAATCTCTAAAGCGACACTTTGATCACCTGTATAACGATGCCACACCTTACACCATCATCAACACAGCTCTTCCTGGCCTCACAAACTCAATAAAGCAAATGGACTCCATCTCTCGCTATTATGCCCGTACTGGTTTCCTTGGTATTTTTATGGCAAAGGTAAGAGAAGAATGTTTATTCTAGTTTGGAGAAGATAAAAGCTGTAACATAAAACTTATGTTACATGTACACACTATGAGTTTAATTTTAATCAGAATCTTTCATCTTGGGACATCTTGGTGGTATTCTTTTCTGTGATCTTTTTAAATTAGATGCAAAAATTGAAACAATAAAACCTTCAAAGATTACCATATTTCTTCTTAAACATTTAAAAGAGCTGTGATAAATCACCTAAGAAGTATGCAGAATAATTTGGCCAAGTGCAACTTTCTGGAAAACATCTGCATATGAACTATGAAATATAAGTTTTATATAAATGTTACAGGTCACAAACCAACTTGTCACAGCATGTAAGGACCACATTAAGAGTTGTACCATCAACACGGTGGAAGAAACAGACAATCTATGGGACTGTGTGCAGCAAGAAGTTCTGATGCGTGACCCAACCAATACTGTTGATCCCCAGCAGAAGCTGCTGAAGAGTCAGGTGGAGTCTAAATTAAAGGTAGTAGATATGCCGTGCTGTGTGCAGTGGCAACATTCTTACTCCCTTTCAATATTCTTTATTCACATTCCCGTTTGTCACAGGTCTAGCACTATTATTTTGAAGATTTGTTTCTAGGTTTCAGTTCTTTATCCTCAAAATGACTCAATCACCTAAATGATTCTCTTACCTACTGTTATAAGTATTTTTTCCATGTAACTTTGTTCAAATGAGTGATGTGGAGTGACATTTAAGATGCAAACAACTTGATGACACTGCAAACAGTTCCACCTTAAGCTTAAGGTTAGTTTGCCTCTGATTTCATTTGCAATTCATGATGTAATGGCTGCTGTTCTTGCAGTATTACCAATAGTGGACCCCTTTCATACAATGGTTTAGTATGTTAAATTTTAGTTCCATTCCTATATTCCAGAAACTTAATATACATTTTACAGTTGTACCTTAAATATAAATCAGTTGAAATTCACTTTTCAAGATTTTGACACTAAAGCTAACCCTGTTTGTTGTGTCACCATGTCCTAAACTACCTGCTTATTAACTTTTCAAAACCATTTTTTTGGGATGCGTTTTTTTAAAATATTCTGCAGAGGTGAGAAAAATTCACCATGTTGTGTTTGATACATGTTCTAATTAACACCATACTGAAAGTTTTGCTCTGCCATCAGTCTGAGTATCAGGTGATTTTCATGTGTGTGTGTGCTTAGTATAATACTGTATGACTAGCTCTTCATTAAAAAAAAAGAAAAAAAGTTTATTCTGCTTACTAAAACTCAGTTGATCATATCTCTACCTAAAATAAATAGCATTCAACAAAATGTTTGAGCAAAAACAAAATTCTTGTGGTACTTCTTTATGGTGCAAATGCTAAACTGACTATTTGAAACATAGGAAGGTTCAAAATATGGCATTTTATAATATAAATTTTTGAAGTTTCACTTTTGACCGCATCTTATTCAAAGATTTCAATATATTTTTATTGTCATTTTTACTATTTTCACAAGATTCAGGCTTAGCGCATACAGACAGTGAAATTGGACTGATTTACAAATTTTTCCATGGGCAGTAAGTTCTGGTAAAGCAGATGCACTCACACAGGCACACACTCACACAACATATTTACAAATTCATATCGGAATTTACACAATTAACTGCACAAAATGAAATGCATTTTCATTCTGTTACACTTTTACAATTTACATTATCTTTGCATCAGAAACGAAGGAAAACTTTTTTTATGTGATCATTCTATTACCAATATGTTTTGTAGCATTCAACTCGTGGCAGCAAGGGTCATGAAGGGAACAACATTGATGTTCTGGAGGATGGTCTTTTAAACCGTCTCCGAGCCTGTTTGACACTCCAGTCCTTCTACAGGGAAGCTTTGCATTCTCTCAGGGATTCACTAGGAGGATCTCAAAACCTCTCTCACTTCTCCTCTGTCAGCAGTTTTTCTCAGACCACTGGTCCAGGCTTAAAGTAAGTTAATACCCCCATATTTTTCTTTAAACAGCTGCTGGGTTTCTGAGGATAAAATAAACTACTTCTTAAAAGCAGAACTTTATTGACTTCATGCAATGGAATGGCTGCTGACCACATATGTACTGATGGTATTATTTAACATGAGTGGCTAAACTATGTGGACATGCAATAATCTTATTGTTTTTTGATCAACATTCATTGTTAATAGATCTGTGTGTTTTTGCTTTCTTTTTTATTTATTTTGTTTGTAAAGCACTTTGAGCATGACTTTGATGGTGGTGTAAAGCGCTATATAAATCAACTTCATTATTATCATCACAAGGCCTACACATTTTGTTGCGACCCTATGCTCCTCGAGGAGTAACAAGGAGTAAACTAAATTACATTGTGTATGTGAGATCCGGATTACAAGGCTTACACATGGCATCCATTTAACAGTTTTTAATGGGAATATATTTTGCATTCTAAAAAATAATTCATCTGCATTCTTCAAAGAGTTCGGACAACAACTGGGGGTGGTGTCACATCTCGCTTGCCTGGTGGCACATTTTCTCCATCAAAACGGCTCGAGACATTGGGGCATGGAGTGCCAATTACAGATGAGGATGCTATAATGTCTCATATGGATGTCTTCTGCAGTCGCATCAGAAAACTTCTGGAGGTCATCAGTACAATTGCCCAGTACAAGAAGTTAGTTCAGCTAAAACTTCTGGATAACACTTCCTGATAGATCCAGATAAATTGCTTTGTGCTATCAGCATGCTGTATAAACTATATTGATTTATTATTTCGTTACTTTTTCAAATTATTTCTTTATTTCTTAGGTCAACCTAATTTATTACAGGTACTTTTTAAAGTCCTTAATTAGAAATTTGTCATACATATCATAGGGATGCAAAGTTCATGATACTTTGCACTATTTTTTTCAAGTCTTTTTAGTGTATATTCGTTGATTTTTTTCAGCATTTTATTTTTAAAAAGCCAAATAATTTATCACATTGAAAGTAAGTGGACATTCTTGTAATAGCCTTTTCTATTGTTGCTGCATAATGTTTTATATTTTGATTCTACACAAGACTGCAGCAAACCGTAACTGGCATTCCTCGCCCTCGAAAAGAAGATCTTGTCACAGATGATGGCTCTGACCAGGATGAATATGCAAAGTTCAAAAAACAGAAAGAATCAAAGCCACCAGGTGAGAGATGTAGTTCCTAAGCTGCTAAATGGAATCGTTGATTTCTTTATAATCAAAGATAGCAAATACTTCTTTGCCTTTGTAATAGCAAGACACATCAAATGTTTATCAGACCTCACCATTTAATGTATCTTTGATAAAAAATACATTTAGCACTTCTGTGATGTTTTCCTTTCCTTTTTCAGAAACTAATAATTATATTCTTGATATCCTTGCTACTGTAATAATAAAATTTGAGCACTAATGGCACTACGTGCTCAATAAAGTTGCTATTTTTTCTAATCCGATTTTATTTTATTTTTATTAACAGATAATCGTGATGATCATCCTCTTTTCATGATCACATCAAATGATAGATCACTTGGGGCCATAGCAGAAGAAAACACCAAGGAGATTGAAAAAGACATAGATGAAGACATGAAAGATGATGTAGCAGCAATGAATGCCAAACAAAGTGATGAAGTTTATGAGGTTACCAACACAAAACAAGGACTCACAGAAGATGAACTATCCATTCTTAGTGAGTCAAAGCTTTTTAGTATCACGGTTAGGATGGGCATCACTGACACTGAAGAAAGAAGAGGGGACATTTTGAAAAAGAATTTCATGAAGCAGGAAACAATATTTTGCAGTTATTTATTTTGAAAATCTTCATATAAATATTATAAGCTACATTTGTTCAACTCATATCACCTTCAGTATATCAACAAGGAATGACAATCTGTGCTCTTTTAGGGTACTTTTTTCCAAATTTATTAATGACTTCAAGTAATTTCCAACTGTTCTGAAGCCTTGTCAAAACTCCAATATTTCTTTTGAAATTTCAGGAAAGTACTATCCAGAAGATGAAGAAGAAGAGGGTCCAGGAGTGTCTGCAATTGTGGAAAGTCATTTGAAAGACATGGAAGGCTGTATGAGAGGAAATGTTTCAACCAAGACAATGCTGGATGTAGAGTCAAAGGTTTGGCTGTTCTTAACTTATTTTGGATGTCAAAGTATAACAGCAATACTTGTGTGGGTAAAGGCATATTTGGAGAGAGACAGTTACATACCATAATTTAGTTTAACTGTGAATCACAGCATGGTGAGAGAGAAATTTCAAGAGTTTCTGAATCAGAGAAGTTCAAGTATGTGCGCATGGGCTTGTACATTTTTCAGTCTGCTGTGAGCACGATGTTTGTGCGTGCATGTCTATCTGTGTGTGAATGTGTGTGTGTGTTTGAGTATCTGTATGAGTTTGATGTATGTGCATATGTATATGTTTATGTGTGGACTGTCATCTTTCCACATAATAACACTGATATCTCTTCTTTACATAGGTTGTGATGACACATTGTTCTTATTGATCATGTTTAGGACAAAAACAGGTTTGACGAACACTATTCAGCATTTCAAGGAAAAGCACAGGAGCTTGAAGCTTTCCTAGCTGCATATCTTCATGCAGTATTTGTGCGAAGAATGAAAACACAGATTGCACTGGATATCATTACAAAGTAACTGGCTTACTAAGTCAATGTGTTAATGAGTGTTTACAGATAAATATTTGAAGTTGTCAGCATAAAGTATTCACTGTTGTATGTGCAAACTGCTACCATCATATTACAAGATTCTAGCGGATACCTAAGGGACTAATACATGCATTTTAAATTATTGTGTAACCAGCATGATGTCTTTCTTTTGTAGTTATACAGGGTTGGGCTAATCACACCCAAGGAACCTTTTTTTTTTTTTGGCCGGGAAGCTGCATTGATTTGGGGCAGAAGGGAAATTTTGCACAAATAGCTTAGTTTTACTTTATGCTGTGTGCATTTATTTAGAGACTGGGAAGATAAACTTATGGGTGTTTTTATATGCAGGTTTGCTCCAGTTCTAAACCGTACTGGTATCAAAGCCACTGTCACAGATAAATATGTGGAAATCTTTAACTGGTATGAGGCTGATCTTGAAGAGGTGCAGCAAATCTATGAATGTCACAAGGTATAGATCTTTTTCTGTTTCAGTGAATTCAGACTAACCTTTTAGAAATACTATAGTATGCTTTGACTCAAATTATTTTATGCACAATGTGTCTCATGGTAAATTTGTTAAGGAAGGATGTAGCTTATGCTTCATTTTTAACTTTTGTCACAAATTTGTTTTGTTTTTGGGGGTGTTGCTGTGGTGAAAACAGGCAAATCCACAGCTGGTAAGAAATGCCCCTCCAGTGGCTGGTGCCATCTACTGGTCACGACAACTTCTGAAGCGTATAGAGGAACCAATGAAGCTTTTTCGTGACATCAAAGCTGTCACACAGCTTGCAGACTTTGGTCGCATTGTGCGCATGTACAACCGCCTGGCCACAGCTCTAGTGACATTTGAGAGCCTTTGGTTCACTCAGTGGAAAAACCATATTAGCCAGGCTCAGGCTGGACTTAGAGCCACTCTATTTGTGCATCATCCAATCACTAGAGAGATTGTTGTCAATGCTGATGAGAGGTAGGCTGACCATTTTCTCCTTTATTGTCCTCTTGACTCTTAATTTGCATCTCAATGTTTTGATGTCAGAATCTTTGTATTTTTCTGCTGCTGCAGCTTCTTCTTTATCTATTTTATCCATGGTTTTTTCTTTGATTATATTTTCTTTTTTCCTATCATTTTCTTACACTTCCCTTCCTCTCTTTCTTTGTTTATATTTGTTTTTCTCGTTTGTTTTATTTCCCCAGCCATGCAATATTCTGTTTATCATTCCACTCCCTGATTACTTACTCACCCATCCATGCACCTGTTCCTAATTCATTTATCAGTTTATCTATGTAGCCTGTGCTTTGTGCATGTGCAACCTCAAGTCATAAATATAGGTACAGCATAAACTTATTAATCCTAATTTATCCTAAAACTAATAAACTAATTCATCTATCCGTCTACAGCATTGGCCTTTTTAAACAAAATTTTCTTTTTGCCCACAGAGTTCTTGAACTGATACATGAGGCCAAGTGGCTGACACGGCTAGATATAGCGATTCCTGAATCAGCACAATCAGTGCTTGAACA
The DNA here is from genome assembly GCF_003073045.1 of Pomacea canaliculata. Classification (NCBI taxonomy): domain Eukaryota; kingdom Metazoa; phylum Mollusca; class Gastropoda; order Architaenioglossa; family Ampullariidae; genus Pomacea; species Pomacea canaliculata. The sequence continues at coordinate 29,128,758 of NC_037595.1, forward strand.
AGAAGCTCGCTTCAAAAAGTACCGTGCTCATCTTGAACTGGTGCTGTCAGAATACAGTCTGGTGTGTCAGCAGGTTCCACATCACTTGAAGCCACTCTTTCAGCCACACATCAACAATGTTCATCAGCAACTGCAACCTGGCCTTAGCACTCTTGCCTGGAACAGCATGAACATTGGTCAGTTGATTTGTAATGTGCATGAACATATCAATAGACATTTCTGTGAATCATAGGTCAATAAATGTATGATACAACCTTACACGACACATTGGTTTTATCATTTAGATGCAAAGGATGCTGTACATGATTGTCATTCTGACGCTTATGATTTTCTAAGACTTAGCAAGTGTGGTACAGATCTGTTTAGTACTAATGACTCTCTAATGGCTATTTTATGAATTCTTAAGCCTTTTTACCTGTTTCTTCAGCGTTTACAATCTTGCTGTAAATATTCTCAATGTGTTGATAACTATGTTGATAACTAGAGACTGTGTAGAACTTGGTCATGGCAACAAGCAGTGTTTTGCATGTTTGTCAGAGCATGGAATATTACAAAATCCTCTGCTTTTTGTTACTATATCAGATGCCTTCTTGCACCAGATCCATTCAGCCACAGACAAACTTAAGAAAATGGGTCAACAGGCCACTCACATAATGGATACACAGGTGTTGGAAATGATCTCTAAGATATCTTCATTCTACCTTTATGACCTCAACACAGCCTTCTCCAAAACATGGGTAAGATATTTACACTATTTATTAATCCTAATAATAAAAAAAAAACTTTCAAACACTCTTTTACTTGTATTCACACAAAAACTTTTTTCCCTTTCTAATTTGCCATTTACAGTCAATTGAAACTGTGGTCTCTGGGAATTGGACTTTGTCCTAAAGGTGTATTTTACTAAGTTACCATTATGCGTTTGACTTACTTTTATTTTGATTAAGTGAAGGATGATTATGTTTTTCATAGCTGGCACAAGAGTTCTGGGAAGTAATGTGTGCAAGCATTCAAGAGCATTCTCAACAACTGAAAGCCTACATCAGCACTGTCGTTGAAGCACTTCAAAGGGTTGCTAATCTCCTGAGTGTCAAAAAGGTATTTTTCGTTTACTGCTACACTTAAATTTCCAGTTTTTTCTGATGCTTAAAAGCTGAACCATTACTGCCCAGCAGAAAAGGAATGGATTTGTTGTAGTTGAGGGAGGTGAAGATGCTTACTGTACCAGAAGCAAACAGCAAAGAATGACCACTAGGGTAGTCAGTTCTACGTGTGCCCCTCACTTGAGTTAAACCATTCTTTCCTACTCTAAGACAAAAGTTTAGCCTTTAATATTTCATTGTAGTTAACTGTTATTTGCAGCTGTCATTTTCTTCATATCATTGTTAAGTAAATATTTCTGATAACTTTTTATTGCTATCATTTACTATTTACATATCACATATTGGCTTTTTTAAATTATTATTTTAATGCTGTCATATATTCATTTGTAGTTGTCAGGTTTGTATTATTTCTACTAAATAAATAATATTCAACAATAAGATTCAAAGAAAATGCTTTTTAGCAGTGTAAATGTAAGTTGTATTGTTTGCTTACCTTTCTTACCTTCAGAATAAGTTGTTTGCAAGCATAATAGGCATAAATGTATTTATTATCCTTAAAAATTCTGTGTTTGTGCACTAACATCATAGCTAAGCTGAAGTGCACCAACAAGATCAGGTGGATATTTCATTCATTCTGTTGCAAGTTTGTGGTTTCTTGTTATATGTCCTGAAGCTACTACAAAAATGGCTGCCTAGTTAATGATCGAATCTGTTCCTAGTGAAAAGTTGTTCACATGACTACTGCTTGCAAATGTTCACATATTTTGTTTACCACATCTCTTGGAATTTGTTGCTTATTTTCTATATTTATAAATTCACAAGGCCAATATTTGCCTTTGGATCTACAAATCCAGGCTTATGTTTTGTAGTTACTGTGGAAAAAGATTTGACTTCATAAATAATATATTTGGAATAAAATATAACACAAAATAATGGCCTTTTCTGCTAAAGGTTTTTCTTTTGATCAGTGTGTGGCTTGAAGTGTACAGCCTGTGTAAATCAGAGGTTGTTACCTGATAACACCAGTGCTTTCATAAAGTGCAGATCCGAAGTAAAGTCTGAAATCTTGGCCTTTGAAAAATGAAACTGAATGACCAAATCTGAGTATTCATTGCCCTTTCACTCCACGAGAGCATCACATTCTTATTCTCCTATATCGTTGTGCTGTACGTACTCTTTGTGCTGACAGTGTCTTTTCTGTCTCTTGGTGGCCACTTTCCTTTTGTTCACATGCATAAAAATAACACAGACACATGTATGCATGCTCACATGCATATGTGCACGCTTACACAAAAATGTTGTTGGGCTTGGTTTTTTTTCTTACAGAGTCTTTCAAAACTTGCCATTTTGTGACAGATTTGAAATCTCTCTTGTTGGTGTTCAGGTTTCAATTCTTATAATTACATAATATGACTTTTTTAAATGAAATTTTTCCCACTTAGATTTTTACGCTTATGAAATGTATGTTTCTGTTGGTCATATAAATAGCCTTTAATTTTTTTCTAATCAACACCTTATTTCAGGACTACACTATTTTGCTTCGAAGCATGATTAATGCTAAATCAACCATCTTGACCAAGCTTCGGCAGTCAAAAACAAAAGTGACTGATGTTTCTCACCAGATCTCTTGTGCTTGCCCTAGTACATGTGCTTCTTTTGTCAGCATTTTTAGTATAGGCTTTCAGTGTAATATGGCCTATGCATGGAATTCACATACATACAAATATAAATTTACTTTGTATTAGATTAGTATGTAGCTTTCTCTTTATTTTTCAACATAGATTGTTTCAAAACTAGTGTAACTGATCAGTTTTGGGTATATGTTGGTGGGTGTTTGTGGTCATAGACAATGATTCAGGAAAGTTTGAATATTTATTATATTGTAGAGCTGTTGAATCAGATTTGTAACTATCTCAACATTGCATCAACAAAGAGAATTATAAGATCTGCTTTGATCAGAATTAAGAAAATAAGAAAGATAATTCTTTTTTTTTTTAACCAAAAAGCTGCTTGACCATCACAGGGACAAAGCAAAAAAAAAAAATAATAATAATAACAACATAGAATGGTCTTGAAGAAAAGTTTAAACTTTTAAACCTTTGAAACTTGCGGAGTCATAACGTTCAAGTGTTTAGTAGCCATCTTTTTTCAGTTGCTAATGAGTGTAAGCTTCAAGTATATATATGCCAGATGTATGAGATGTTTTAAACATACATGTATATTGTGTTTGTAGAAGCTGTAATTTTATGTTTAGTGTTAGTCTGTATTTTGTATTCATGTTGTAATTTTAGTGTTAGAACTATTTCTTATCATATTTTTATGTTACCACTTCAGATGAGAAATACCTTGGAAAATGTATTACTTGACTCATGCAAGGTTTCCAGAGTCCAATAACAGCCAGTTTTCCCTCTCTCTACAGTAACAGATGGTGCAATTGATTGACAGATTTTATCAGAATTTTACAAAGTAGTTTTCAAAATCAATTTATAATTTTAAGTAAATGCTTCAGTAGCCAAACAGTTGTACCTTTAAAATGTAATTGACTGCATGAATAAAGTGCATGCAATATATTTATCATACAAAACCATACTGGTAGCCATTTGGTTTTGCTGACTTTGAAGCACTGTTTTGTTTGCCCCCATATAATACCTAGTTCAATTTAGTGGCTTCAGTTAGTGATAGTATATGGAATTCCATTTCACCATGATCAGTATTTTGGCATTCTCTTATTCCCAAAACTAATTTTAGTAACATAGGTAGAAGTCCCAATTGCGATAGAGGCTTTCTTTGGCGCACAAAGGCAGTGCTTGATAAAGCATAATGTTCAGAGGGCAATGTACCACAACCCCCTCTTTTCACTGAATTTATCTTTCCCTGAAAGGAGCCATCAGATTATTGGCCTAAATCAAGCATTTAAATCACAACTTTGTGCTCTGAAATTAAGCAGTCTAATTACGAGATTTGGGACCATTTTTATATATTAGAGGTGAAGTTATTATGTTTTACTGATATTTGTATAAACCAATATCTAAAGCATCCTTCTTATATTAGAGATAAAATTTGTGACCTGTTTCACTGAAATTTCTCTAAACTCTAAACCAGAAATTCAAAACATTGCACACACAGAAGCAATTGTAACTCAAACAGTATTTCTATAATATATAGATACTTTTAATTTCAGGCGCAGGTGCATGTGTGTGCATTCACACACACACACACATATTAGTAAATGTAGATTTATAGATAGATCTGAAGGCTAAATTTGCGTATGAGATTTTTTTGTTTTATTTTATGTGAACAGTGCATGGTGTTGTTTGATATTGCCTGTTTTTAACAGATGCCTGTATTATTCTGTTAAAAGAAGTGTAATGTTTATCAAGTAGTATACTGCGAATTCCTTGCCTATTCATAATGCAGTAGTGTCACATGGCTGTCATCCATGGTGATCCATCCAGACCTGAGAATATTAATGCACTAGCTGGTAATTTGCAGCTTTTATTAATAAGATTTCACTTATCTTCTGGTGTAATTCTTGGTTCTGAAAATTTTATGTTTTTCTTTCTACAAAACCAGGCTGACACAGGCAAGAGTTTGAAGGACAAAAAGATGGCAGCCATCCTTGATAATGACGAGAAAGAACATGAACGACAGCTAGCAGAAAGAGAAGAAGAACTTGTCATGGATCTTATCAGTAAGTATATACATGATTTGTGTTGAATGCCCTCACCTTCAGATACATTTAATCACAGCCAGAAAGGTTCTTTCTTTAATAAAAGTGCAACAGCAACTACAAATTATAAATGACATTCTGATATCGAACATTACTTTTAGTTCATATGCTTTTGTGCTGTTCCAGCTAACAAGCTAAATTACATTAACTTTTATTAACATGTATCATGTTGTGTTAATGACTGGCTGTAATGCATCATGCATGTTTTTTTTGAATTATCTCCCTCTACCAAAACAACTTTCATCCCTCAGTTACCTTGGGCGTTTTGAGCATCAAAACCTATTTAATAAGTGACTCACCATGGGGTGAAATGCACACTACACTACAGTAATATTTCTGTAATGATATGGCTGTGTTGATTCTCAGACTAAGGGCACTTCAATCAAATTTTGCAGGAATCACACAGGGCTACATCCTAGAATAATTTCTGTGATACGCATCAGAATCTTTTAAAATAATTTTTTTGTTTATACATTATTGCATCAATTGCATTTTTCCGAAGGTCATTATAAGGATAAGATCTATGAGGCTTTACTGAGCTGCACAACACGGTCATTAGCAGCACTGTCAGAGGCAACTGGATGCACAGGGGAGATTGTTCGGACGCTGTCCCCACTATCATCGCATGGGGATCATAGTCCGCTTTATGGTGACCATGGTTCAGACAGTGAGGACAGGAGCTCATCCCCTCAAGATGAAAGCCATCTGAACTCAGCACATAGCCGCTTGACCTCAGCTCAATCAGATCGTGCTGCTAGCAATGTCTCCAACCTTTCTGATATGACCTGGTCACTGGAACACAAGCCAATGGAGCCAACATATCTTCAGTAAGTGTCAGGATGCTTTACACCACACATCATGTCTCTACAATAAATATGTTAGATATATAGTGAAATAATTTATAGTCATTTACCAGATTTTTTTTAATGATCTAACGCACCATGAAATGAAAGATTGAAATCTATTCAAATGGTTCTTTCTAAGATCGTTTCTTATCTTGATCATTAATCCTGTTAACAGGTTTGAGGTTCAAATCAAGTTCAGCATCCCCAACATTATTGTGGAACCTACTCTGGATTTAGTTCAGAATGTCATCACAAATGTATCCAATGCCATTCTTGAATCTGTCAGCGGTGGGTTTAAATAGAAATGATTTCAATAATAAGCAAAAGATAACAGTAGAATATATTGATAGGTTTTTTTTTTTCATTAGAAAATTTGTTACCCTTGTTAAAATGTAAATAGTGCATGATGAGTAGTTAGTTTGTAACTGATATGATATCAATGGGGAAGGAGCTGTCTTAGTTGCATGTCTGTGAGTTTTCAATGCATTAAATAGCACTGACTTACACCGAAGCCTTGACCATACAACCAGGCACCCTGGTTGTCTTTTTACAAACTATTGCTGTGACAAGAATTAGGATTGATAATTTTTATAAGAGGATTAATAAAGGAAGGAATTCAGTTCAGTTCTAACCACATGTACATCATCATATTAAGTCATGTTGTTAAAGATTGCAGGACCTTCGACATGTGTAAGTAAATTGATTGCAATAAAAAGATTTTAAAAAAACTTTGTGTACTGAATGTTATGAGTACTTATGTTTCTTGAACTCATTGCCAGCAGCATTTCTGTGGACAAAATTATGGGCTCATGCAGATAAGGGGAGAAATGCAGCGAAAGTGTTAAAGAGTGAAAAGTTTCAAGAAATGTATGTTAATGCTATGTTTTCCATTTGTACAGACATTGCATGGCTGAGTAAAGAAGGAGAGGAATCTTTATACATTCAGCTTGCTGGTGATGGTAGCATTCAAGAACTTCAGTTTCAGCTGTCCAATGCCATAAATGGTAATGAACACATTAATTTACATTATATTTAAAAATCTCATTACTTAACCAAAATCTTAGATTAATGCTGTACATTTTATCAAGATCTCTTGAGCTCATTGCAGCAACAGTGCAAACATCTGAATTCTAACATGCAATAAAAATTTCAGAGAATCTTTTTCTTTTTTATGATGAAAAGTATATTGTTGTACTAGCAATTAGAGAACAGTTTATCTCACTTTTCGAGGTTTTATTTTTTTTTTTCAGAACTAAGTGGATATGTGAACCGCCATCTGTTCCATTTAAGCTACTATAACTTCCTGTGGAAGGACGACATGCATGGCAACTTCAAAGAGTTCATTATGGCAGATCCAGGGGCTCTTGCCATTAAGAGAGAAGTGGAACGATACTTGTACATTGAAAAGAAGGTGAATAATCAATCTTGAAATGTTTAGAATGTTTCCCTTATTCACTTAGTCTACCCATCTTATTCAATTAGTCCTTTTTCTTAATACTTTAGACTTTAAGAGATCAGCAAAAAACATATCTTAGTAATGACATATTATTTTGCTGTTTGGCAGTATTTAATAAATATTACTACAGATATGGGGATACCGAATGATTTAATACTAGAAATGAAATATAGTTGTGTTCAATGATGCATTCTGAACGTTTTCAGATTCTTGGCATCCCAAGCAATCTGCCAGTTGGCCCAGTTTGTCTCTACTCAGATCCCATTAAGGATGCTCTCCATGGCTTTGCAATGACATGGAAAACCACTTTTGCTTCTGTCTTACATGAGGAGGCAAAGGTAGCATATTCCTTTTATTATTTTTAGTTAAATATTGTTTCCTTAATAAACTGAGTTGTTAGAGAAATGTAATAACAAGTTGTGTCCCTAAATTGACTGGTGTGCACAGGGCCGCCGAGAGCCAGCCCGGGCCCCGGGACAGACGACCTCTCCGGGCCCCTTGTACTTGTAATCGTAAATTATTTTCCCAGTATATAATGTATGTTTACAATTCGAATCTCAATATCTACACTTCATTCAGTGTCACGACCGGTAGTCGGACAAAGCGTATTCTTTACGAAGAACGACAAGAGATCACTTCAGATTGAGACGTTCTGTTATTTATTATACACCAAAAAGAAAAAAAAAACTAAAAAAAAAAACATAAATTGTAATACAAGAATTTCCAGCAGGTCCCCTAGACCAGGTGTCGCATTCTTTCAGCCGCACGTGAGGTCCGAAACTCATGTGGGGTTCACGACCTCTATATCCGTCAACTAATTACGCCGTTGACTGTCCATCGCAGAGGGGCACACACACACAGGGCTGGCTACGCCACCCCGCTCCCCCTCCATTTCCTTTCACCAAACTCAGGCGCAATTGCCAAAAAAAAAAAAACAAAAGGAGCACGGACTGATCCGTGACATTCATAACGAAATATAGACTGCAAACAGTAGGACAAGTGCACTAGGATCTACATCACTACTTGAACATAAAGTTGTTTACATGCGAGTGGTTAGTAAATGAGGACAAATGATGTTAAAGGATCAGACTTGTAGCACCCCACTCCACAGACAACCCCCCCCCCTTTAGTAAGGACTGTTACGTCATCAGCGATGTCAAAACCTCGACAGATTAGAACAACGGCTAGAGGTATCACATAGCCTTTGTGTTCTAAGTGCTGCGAGTTTGTACTAAGCTCACTGACGTGCAAGGAAATGTTCTCTATGTAAGTGATTTATACTTCTACATGTAAAGAGGAAGAACCGAAGAAGTAAATGCCTAAACAAGTCTTCATCGAGTGTCGTTAATAACCTCATTAAAAAAAGTGTTTGCTGCGACGAACAGCAGAGCACATCAGTTATCATTTTTATCAACTTACATAACAAACACGCAGCACCTATCGAAAGTCCCTTCCTATATTATTCCTTTAGCAAAACCGCACGCGCGCGCACACACATACACACACACACACAATAACTACACACACGCATGCTGTTACACGTAAACAAATATCTGAACTGAGCTGTCGCCTTCAGACTCTTTAAAGCAGAAATTTTGAATTCATCCAACTTTTTACGAAGCATAAACTCGGTCGACTTCAACCGCCATCAGTCACTAGCCGTTAAAATACCTGCTGAGTTTTAGAAGACAAAGCAACTGTTTTAAAGACTAGTTAGCTAGTAAGTGTTAATACTTTTAATATTTAAGGAGATTAGAAGGTTTTGTAAAAATGACAGAAAAATAGAAATGTTTAGCATATTTTAGCTGAATCGTAATAGTTCATAGAACAAAGTTATACAGTACTAATATTGTCATTTTACCTGCTGACTACAAACTTTATGAGCTTTTCTCACAAACTTCATTATTGTCAGTCAATTTGAGACGCTAGTCACTCTCATTGACACTGATGTTCCTGCCTTGTCAAATGCTATTTGCCAATAAACTCGATTATTATACTGTATGGTAGTGTTACGACTGTAGCGGTAACTTGGCTCGTTTAAAATCTGAAAATCTGCGGTGTCACACTTTCCTGTACAAAGTCACTTCAGTCATCCGTTGAACAGAGGATAGAACACGTATACAGCGGCTCACACTGTAATATTTCTCAGTATTATTTCAATGTTCAACAACTCAACGTTATAACCACATAATCAGCGGACTGCCACACAGGCTACTTACATTCTCTTACTTCCAACTCACACAGTCTACTACTAAAAACTCAGAAAAATCGAATAACGACCAGCTAGGTCTACCCCAGCTTTTTTTATAGATCCCTTCTAAAATGCTAAAAATACAAAATAAAAAAAATATTTAAAAAAATTATAAAAAATTAAGACGCAGTACGCCCTGACCTTGACATCGCCACTTCCGTCAAACTAAAAAAACTCAATTTCGTAACAGAGTCGACTAGCGACAGGATGCAGGTGCGCGGATGTGGTTGGGAGGGGTGAAGGATGAAGAGGCGAGGGGGAGAATGAGAGGAGACAGCTAGCGCCAGCCGACGATTCTTGAGAGCATAGGACTGACAAGTAACTTGAGCAAATAAAGCCGTTTGTACGAACCCTCGCTACTATGCCACTATCGCTACTCTGCCACTTTTGCTCGGTCCCGGTAGGTGGCATAGTAGCGAGATTTGACTGTATACAGCATCATATATGACAGCTTCCTTGAAGACAACTAGCGCACAATAAGAAAGATTCCGAGGTGGCTTTGGGGGACGGATGATGGGTAGATAGTATCTCCTTTTTACCGGGGGCTTTGTCGGCAAAGAGCAAAAGAAAGTCGGAGGCTGATGTGTTATTACAGGGCGATGCTGGTACATCGCCGGAGGTCGTGCGATCGTCCCACACCTTTAGTTACAGTAGTCCGAGTCCTCCCGGTGACATAACTCTCCTCCCTACCTCTATCCGGGCCATCCACCCACCGTGCGAACACTGTCTCTACACTTAAATTACCTTTCTCATGCTAGCCTCCTCTTTATCATCCTCCTCCAGCTCCAAACTTCCCGCGACACCACCGTGATCAATTTATAAACCTAATATTTGCGGGACGGCAGTTTTTAAAATGTTTTGCAATAATGTGTTCTATTTTGCTGGTTGCGATAGTATTACAGGATAAAATAGTCTCATTGTATCAAGGATCTACTGTGTAGACTAATGTAGTTGTTTGTTTGGTGATGGAGATACGGTTAAAAAAAAGTCTCAGTGTTGCTTAGTAACTACAAAAACAGCAGCCTTGATGTCTCTCGCTTACAGGCTGCAGCGCCAGGGGCGGGCCCCCACCATGTCGGTTCACAGAGTGGCCACACATCAGTAACATACCTGCCTGGTCTCCACTGTTAATTCCGATTTGCTTGCAGGGCCCGACCCCTCCTCCACCCCACCCTTCCCCGTAGTGGCACCTGTAGCCAGCAATCTCATGGCACCAACGTTCTTCAGGGCGGTTCACACGCGATAAAATCTTTGGTGTCCAGCGGCCGTCACCTCTTGGCTTGTCCAGCGAGAATATGATACCCGCTGACTACACTTCTCACGACAGGCCCCAGCAACCCGAAATTGTATTCTACAGACTTGAAACTCAACTTCTGCATGTGTAATGCTTGGGTGTTCTGTCCTTAGACCTTTCTTTAAAAGAAAAAGAAAAGGAGAAGAAGAAAAAAAAAATCCACTGACCAAGGCCGGGCCCCCTTGACAGCCGCGGGCCCGGGTACACCAGACCCCCCTGTCCCCCCCTCTCGTCAGGCCTGGGTGTGCATCCAAGAAACATAGCCATAGGTGATCTGACAGTCTTGCTTAATGTCACGTTAACTTGTATGACCATGAAATTACCCCTTGTTTGGTTTTTAGAAAAAGCTTGATGCTGCTGTTGCCTACCGAACAAATGTGAAAGGTCGTCTGGAGCAACATGTACAGACTTTAGATCAGCTGAACAGTGCTCTGCATCTTCTGGAAGAACTGCAGGACATGGAAAACAAAATTGATGGTGTTTATCTACCCATCGAGACTATGTATGCCAAGCTGAGGTGAGAATTTACTTAAAGCAATTAATTATTAACCAAGCATGAATTAGATTATGATTAATAGAATAAGGTAAGCTGGTTCAATGTTCAAATATAATTTCTGCTGAATATTATCACAGCCTTGATGTTATAAATGTGTTTCTTTCAGAATCCTCTAAGTTTAGACAATATTTGATCTAGTTTTTGTTCACTAAACTTGGACATTGGCAGGGAGTTTGAACTTCGCCTTCCCCGACAGGAAGTAGAGCTTGTGGACCAGCTCAGGGAACAGTGGATGGAATTGTTGGAGTTGGCAGAACAGGTTCGAGTCATTCTACTCAAGGAACGTCGAGGAGCCTTTGAACAAGAACTGGACAAGCAAGTCAAGGTGAGTTTTTCTGCTGAACAATCACAACTCTTTTATTCCTATATTCATTGCAGGACAATCATCAACAGTCAACAGTTAAAGCATGAAAAATTTGGGCATCATGTGTTCAGCTTCACATCAGGTAGGTCAGTTGAGAACTGCATGCAGTATTCAACTCTGGAGAAAATGAGTGACACTGTGAGTTTATTGGAATGTCAAGAGATGTATACTCACCAAAGGCTGCAGATATGTTGTGATCATGTTTCATGTTATGTTGCATGTGTCCCCGTAAATGTCCTCATCATCGTCATCATCTGTAGCAGATGCCTGTCATAGCTATTTGTAGACACCTCACACTACGAGCATACTGTAGAGTCTTAAATTCAGTGACATTAATCATCTGCATTGAACTGGAAGGGACACTATTGATAGACTGAATTTAATCTTTGTTTATGTTTTAGACATTTGTGGTGGAAGTGATACAGTTCCGCAATGCCTTTGATGCCCAAGGCCCATCTGTGCCCGGTATCCAGCCATCAGAAGCTGTATCAAGACTGCAGGACTTTCAGCTGCGTTACCAAATCTATGATGCCAAGAGGAAGACTTTGGACTCTGTTTCAAAGCTCTTTGGTATTTCTGGCAAGCCTTTTCCAGAGCTAGAAAGAACAGGGGAGGTGAGCACTTTCTTGGAAGCTACTGTAATATTTATCAGTTTTATTTATTTTAGTAACCATCCATCAACAATTTTACGTGCTGTTAGATCAATGAAAAATAGTGTTTTATGATATAAAAATATAGGGGGTAACGTAGCAAGTAATTTAATATCTACATGAAAGCATAGCACAGTATTGTACAGCTACATATTCTCACTGTAAACAGTGACGGTCCATTATCATGATAGCCCAATCAAAAGACATCCACAACACAGAATAAAATATAAAAAATGTTCACTGGTTAGTCTTTCATTATGAAAAGATGATGACCTGATTGTGGAAATTATCTGTCTTCAGGAACTGGATCTACTGAGCCAGCTGTATGGTCTGTTCCAAAAATTTATTCGGTTTGACTCTCGCTTCCGAGATACCTTGTGGGCAGAGGTTGATCTTGGTGGATCTTCAAGTGAGGTAACTTGCCTCAGAAAAGTGCTTTCTTAGATAGTTTTTATTAGTACTTTTTCAGGTACATTTAAAGTTTCACAGTGTTTAACAGTAATAAAAGAAAGAATACCATTTAGTGTCCATTACGTCTGAGGCAGAAATGCTGTAACTGTGGCATTTTCAAATACTTTTTTGCCTTGTGTCAAAAGCAAACTATTTTTTTGGACAGTGAGCAGGTACTATAGAGTGTGACTTGACATATGAGCAGAGCATGATAATGCAGTGGGTACAAGCAAGATTTGCACTCTACAAATGTTATGTTGGTGGTGGTGGTGGTGGTGGTGTCATTATTTTTGTAACTGTCATGTATTAAGATTCAAGTTTAGAGAATTGTGTTGGGCCACTGCATGTGCAAGCCTCATTTTTTCTGTAAAACCTTACAAGGATCTGTTTGATAAAAGGTGGAGTCATACTGGGATGAGTGTCTGGCATTACCTAGCAAACTCAAAGACTGGGATGCTTATACTGATCTGAAGACTAAACTTCAAACTTATCTGGAAGTCTTTCCTCTTCTCCAGAGCCTAGCATCAAAGGTAAAGACTAATATTGAAATAGAATTCAGTTTTCTCGTACAAACACATTTTTTATGCATAGGACTGTTAATTAATTGCTGATTCCTACTTTCTCAATAGGTATGCTAGCATCTGACTAGCATGCAAATACTGTAAAGACAGTTGTAACTATTTATGTTTGCATGTTCTTATATAGTCAATCAATTTTGCATAATGCTATGGTGAATTTTTGTTTTGTAGTAGCATTAAAAGTTCTTCTGCACATCATTCTTCTATTTCTATTTACATATTTCACTTTCTAGTGATATTCTTTTCATGCTTCAATCTGTAACTATTTTGGCTACAGGGGAAACACAATAAATTTAACCTTCCTGTGAGTACAGTTGCTATAAGTCATTAAGTCCCCAAAAGTCTGTGTTCCTTTTTCAATACTGTGCACTTTACATTGTAGTTTTCATTCAGTTTTTACCTCAAAGTGTTTTGTTTTTGGTCCATGTTTATTTTTCTGCACTTAAAATTTTTGTTATCTTATAGGCCACTGGAATAAACAGCATATTCATTAAATTTTCTCTAAAAAGCAAGGGAACTTTGTAAAGGAGATTGGTCTACTGTTGAAAAATTAATTACTTTTGATTTCTCAACTGAAATTATATAATAATTGTGAGGTTTCTCTGAAGGTTGTAAACATTTTATGGTTTTAATTAATGACCTAGGACCAAATAAATCAAGATTTTCATACTGCTTCTTCCAGATTTTTGACAAAAATTCTGTAACCCAACATAAGGTTAGAAAGATAACACTTGCCCTGACTTTTTCTGCAAATAATTATAAGCTTTTTCACTAGTAAGAGGGAATTGGTGAACACAGTGCAATGTGAAGTTTATAAGACTCATTTGTTCTCTTGCATGTGCTTACATTGGACTTCAACTTTGAGATAGAGGGGGGATGCTGAGTTACACTGTGATGTCTTCACTAACAAAATGTTTTAAGAAATCTGAGGGTGTATCTCCTTTAAGATTTTCAGTTCTTCACATTTGAAGTGCATTTACATTTTGTCTGCAACCTCGACCATTACTCATGGTATTTCTTGAAGTCAATAAGGTCTTATAGCAAAGGTGAAGGAAGAGACATAATAAAGCTTTTTTCCACATGAAGTGAGGTAAAATTCTGAACACTATCAAATGAATAAGGAAAAAGTATAGTGAAGAATTGGCAGATACCTAATATATCTTCTAGATCACTATTTGATTCAGCATCTTGGCCCCAGTCTGGAAAAAAGCTTATTTGTGTTATATTCGATCTTTCTTTTCATGAGGTGAAAATCTTTAATTTGTTGTTGTTACAAATCCATCAAGGCTTTCTATTTTTGTCATTCATTTCAGTATGCATCTTTGTAAAACATGACACTAGTTCATTACTTTTTTTTTTAATATGTACTAAAATGATTGAATTTTAAAAGTTACTTTAAATGAAAACATTGCTTCTTCATTTTAAGATGTTGTGAGAGTAAAATTTAAATTTAATTGAGCAAAGCAAATATATAAGAATTGATATACATTTCTGTACCCACTCCACCTTATGGCTTCCAGAGGGTGAAGCATTTCTTTAAAAGATTTGTCTACATAATTTTGGTGTTGTTGTAATTATGCTATCAGACTTAAAATGTTTTATGTCTTGAATATAGATTACGTACATGAAAGAGGGTACCTACTCAAGGTTGTTGCTGGTGTTATTGTTGAGAGATACTTTTGCAGGAGATCAGAAACCGCCACTGGCTTCAGGTTATGCAGGTGACAAACAGCTCCTTCCAGCTAGAAGCCAATGTGTTCAAACTGTGTCATCTTCTTGACATTGGACTCATCAAGTATGGCACAAAGATTTTTTGCAATTTAATGTTTGGAGATCACATATAATTTCAGACACCCACAATTAGTTTCTGTAAATCTCTCTTCCTTTATTTCTTAAAATGTCCAACAAAAAAATGAACAAGAGAGAAAATACGGGAAATGAATGAGAACATTTATACTGACTAACTAATTTTTTTAATATTATTCTTATAGACACAAGACAGAAGTAGAAGAAATTTGTCTTGGAGCTAGCCAGGAGCTGGAGTTAGAGACAAAAATGCGTATGACAGAGGAGGAATGGACAGAACAGGTGCTTAATTTTGAGCACTACAAGCGTCGTGGACCAATGTACCTGGACAAAGCCTTCACACAGGTCAGAAGAGATTTCATAATAATATTACCTGTGATTGTTGCATCAGTGGAAACTGAAAATGAGGACTCATGTCAGATCTTTTTCTAAAAAATATTGTAGTCTGTTCCTTTGTTTTGACAACTGTAGCGTCTGCTGGAACAGTTGGAAGATGCTGAGGCGCTTCTGGCAACAATGCTGACCTCAAAATATATTGGCCCATTGCGAGATGAAACAGCAACATGGGCAGAGAAACTGAAGGAGGTGGCAGAGGTGCTGGAACTATGGCTGGAAGTGCAAGATCTATGGCAGTACCTAGAGGCTGTCTTCAGCAACTCTATAGCCGTCAGGGTACAGTTGTTGTCATCAGAGTTAATTTGCATTTACAAATAATAATAGTACGAGTTCGACTTAAGGAACACTTTCCTGTTCATGAAGAAAAACTCAGTGTGCTTGACATTAAGATAACCTAGGGATGGAGAGACACTGCACACCTGCACCCAACAGTGTATTATGTCTCACAGGTTCTATTTCTTGGGTACTTTACATTATTGGCATAGTGTTATGTGTAAATGAAACTTGATCATTTTTCCCTTTCAGTTACTAGCTTCATGACAAATTAGCAGAAGCAAGTTTTTTTTTCCCTTAAAAGGCACTCTGGAGAAAGAAATTTTAAGAAGGTTTATCATCATCAATTTTTATTCCTCTTATCAGGAGCTGCCACAAGAAGCAAAACGGTTTGCCCGCATCGATAAAGGCTGGACTAAGATGATGAAAAGAGCATTTGACACACGAAATGTACTTCAGGTGAGATCTTCTGTAAGGTAGTAATCACCAGAAATCAGCAGAACTGTCAGATTATTTGTTCTTTTTCAGAATTAGTTACTACCCTGTCCTATGAAGCAGTTGATTTTCTGACAAAACAGACACAGCATAGAATCTAAATTATGCTATCTTTTAAAACAAAAAAAATGGAATTCTACAGAAAATCTATTGCTAACATTTAATAAATTTAAAAAGGGAAAAGCTTGCTGAACTTTAGCAATATTTAAGATGTAACTGAGGTTCACATGAATGAGACAATCAAGCTAAACTATAGTTTGAAACAACTACTCATTTATACTCTGGGGACACACACACATGGGCATGTACACACATACATTCATCTCATGCGTTTTGCTTTTGTTTCATTCATTATCCAACATATTTGTTAGCACCAGCAGTTTTCTTTATGCAATACTTTGCATGCATTCTTTTTTAAGTGCTGCCATGGCGGAGAAGTTCCAAAAGCAGTGGTGCTCAGGCACATCCAGGAAGAGCTTGAAATCTGCTTCAAGTCCCTTGTGGGTTACCTTGACAACAAACGCCGTTCTTTCCCAAGATTTTACTTTGTATCTGATCCAGTTTTGCTGGCGCTTCTGTCTCATCCCAATGACCTTGAATCAGTGCGACCATACCTTCGGTGAGTTATTAAACATTCTCAAAAATAAGTAGTAAGCAGCAAAGCTTTTTTAGGGTAAAATAATTGCAAGACCTACCAACCACTACTGCAGCTTTGCTGGAAGCAATACAGTCAGTTGAAACTGGAAGAGATGACGTATCTTTTTCAGTGGCAGCCTGTTTGAGCATCAGTCACAAGAAGACTTTATTGTCTATTCTTGTACTTTGCCAGTCATCCTGCTATGGTGATTTAGCTAATGTACCAACTGAAGAATTTAATAGTGGCTTTTTCCTCCTTTGTTTTGAAAGCAAGGGAAATGGTAAGTGGGTTTAAATGATAGATAATCCATCTATCCATCATCATCCATCATCATTGTCGTCATCATCATCACTAGTAGTAACTAGTGGTACTTGTTGTTGGAGGGAACTGATGACAATTGTGTACTTGCATATTTTTTTTTCTTTCAAGGTCTCTCTTCATGCAAATACATGATGTGAAATTGGAAAAAAAACATGATTCTGGACTGGACGACAGTGGAAGTGATGACATTCGAGATGGGCATCAAGGTCGCTCCTCACGAACACCAGGGCTTTCACCACATGACCGAGGCCGTGCCCCATCTCAGATGTCTTCACTCCAACCTCGTTCTACAACCCCACCCATAATTGACAAACGATTGCATCAGCACTTTGTAAGTTTTAAACACCAAAAAAATTCTGGTCCAGATAATCTAGCAAATTATAACACAAAAAATTTTATCTACAGTCTGTACCATTACTCAGTGAGAAAAGTTGATAACTGGTTGAGCGTTACCAGGTGCATGTCCTCATTAAAATACTTTTCACTGGACAAAAATCTCACAGAGAATTCTGATGAAAATCCCCGCTATATACCTGTAACTAAGGTTTTTTTACTGCATAGCGTGCACTTTTGCGCACTTCTTGGTGATTGTGATGATGGTGATGGTGTAATGCTGATAGTGTAGCTGTAATATGTTAAGCTTTATTGTGGCAACTGCTTGCTCACCACCCACATCTTCTAGTTTGACATTACAACAAACTTTTATAGTCTCAATGGCTAAGACTGTACACAGAACCCAGTCCTGGCCTGTAGACTATCTAGTTTAATGCACGATGAAGCAATCATGTTTTGCAATGTGGGCTTGGCACTCTGGATGATGAGTACCCATCATCAGTTTTTTTGTTTTTTTTTTAACCTGACTGTTGGTCAAAATGCTCTTCTATGCTGGCTGACAAGGGCTTTAAATTGTAGGTTACCTGCAAAAACACCAAGCTAGACATGCCCTTTGCGGCTTCTTTAAAGTTCTGAAATGGTATGTGATACCCTGCACAACACATGTTCCAGAGCTATGAAATTTTATTTGAAATAGATGACTTCTTTTACCACAGTAGACTTGTGCAATCAAAAGCAGATGAAGTGGTCATAAAACTGATATACTTTCTGGGATTGCTGCTATCTTTATAGAAAATCAATCCAAGTGTTCTGCAACATGCACCTTCAATGCTACCCTCTGAAGGACTAGTGGATGACATCACAGAAATGGATGCCACTGCTGTTTTGAGTGCAGATGGTGAAGTGCTCCCTTTGGCAGAAAAAGTAAGTTGCTCCCCAATAATCACACTAAGCTTTGAAGCTGTTTGTTCGATATATTTTCTTTGAAATATATATATCTATTTGAGTCCAGGTTGTTCCTTTGATTCCTAGTTGATTTATTTCCTTAAAAAAAAACCCCCAAAACTTCACCAAGCAGTGATTTAACACTCTGGGGTAAAAGTAATGAAGGGGATAATTTTACTTTACATTTGAGTTTCTCTAAGTTGAATCACTTTCTAATTATTTGCCCAGGTGAATCTTGTGGATGGAGTGGAAGTATGGCTGGGAAAACTCAGAGACTCAGTGGGCCAAACCCTTCAAGAGATGAACTTAAGTGTTGTCAATGACTGCAACAGTGGAATTGTCATGGATGAATGGGCCTACAAAGTGAGGATATACCATAATCTCCATAATTTTCACTTTAATCCCCTTTAAATTTTAATCACTCAATACAATATTTTAAGGATATACTGTGATGCACTCATACAGCATCTAGCGCTTTGCATATCTTTGACAGAAGCTTTAAGACAGTGAAAAACCATTTTGAGTTCAACCAGACTTACTACTAGTGCATTCTTATTCTCTCCTTATGATTTAATAGTATCCTTCACAAGTCTGTCGTCTTGGGATGTTATATCACTGGACTCGGAGAATGTGAGACTAGCATTGCAGAAATCAAATATGACCGCAAGGCTCTTCAAGCACTTCTGAAAAAGTACCAGAACACAACTAGTCGATTGTCAACCATTTTTGTCCGTGGAGCTTGGAGAACATTTGATGAGCCAATGTTGCCAGTGCACAAAGTTCGTCTAGACTGCATGATTACTGTGAGTGTTCTTCTTGTGACTGCATGATTGAAATCAGTGTATTGCTCTTGTCTGTGAGATTCCAATGAGCATGTTGCTGATGTCTTGACAGCATAATTACTATGAGCATGCTCTGCAGGTGTGATTGTGGTAAGAAATTTTGCTTTTCATCTTCACCATTTGATTAGAGTGAGAGTAGAGTAAGTGTTTTGTTGGTTGGCTGATAACTAATTTTTTAAGTGGCCACCATCTTGAGAATTTTCCTTTAAACAATATAACAATTTCTGTTGTAGACTATTTCATCAAAAGCTGTCTGTTCTATGTCTAATAATGTAATGTTTGCAGCAATCCATGTATCTGAGGGATGTTTTGGAAAACATTTCCACCCGCAAACTGCGAGAGACAACAGACTTTGAATGGAGGCGTAGTATACGCTGCTACATGCATCCACCTGGTAGGAATGTTATGAAACCTATACTTTAGATAATAGGAAACTGATTTCAGTTCTCAATATAAAAAGGGTTTTGTCTAGTTCTCAGTTTTACTAAAATACTGCTACAGTTTCTCTTTACATTTAGGCTTTTTGCTCATATGCTCTGGACATGATGTTTCAACCATGTTTGAGAGAAAACTGTAAAGAATAGATTGCAAAACATTGAATGGTAGCTTTATCATGCTCTGTTCAAGATTATCCTCTTAAGCTTACTTTCATATCTGTTTACTGTAGATTTGTGTAAGTCATTTTACAGATGTCATATAAATGCTAGATATGTCCAAGTGTCATGGAATGCCAGAATGTTTTATCCAGATAGGTTGATGCAATATTTAAATCTGTTTTCATGTCATATGTAATTGAATTGCAAGGGATGAATGAAGTGAATTTTCGGAAAATAATAAATTTGGTAATATTTTTGATTATTTTATTTTGAAGCAGAGGAAAAGTGTCAAGAACCAATGCTGTGGATTCTTGACACGCCATACCAATATGGCTGGGAGTTTTATGGAGCAGACTGTGGTGCAGCTCTCACCCCTATCACAGAACGCTGTTTTTTGAGTATGTCAATGGCACTGTCTCGCTGTCTTGGGGTGCGCATTACCGGGCCTGTTGGTGTTGGCAAGACCGAGACCATAAAAGTAAGAGAATTCCCTGTATACTTATAATAATAGGAGGATTTATATAGCACATTTCCCCACAGTAAGGTGAGTTCAGTTCACAAGATACAAGAGGCAGTAGGTAATGATGCCAAATGACAGAAAAGCATCACAATTAGGCAAACAGACATTTACACACATGCACAGTGAACGTTGCCTGGAACATAAAAGAACACAGAGAGAAGAAAGTACCAATCAGGATAGACTTACATTATTTCCAGAACAGATAGGTTTTAAGGCCAGACTGGAAGCATGCAGCATCCCCACTGAATGGAGAGATAGAAGATAGAAGCAAGGCATTCCAAATACTGAAGCCAGAGAAAGAGAATGAACAATGGCTGAACCTCTCCAGTCTGATATAAGGGATAGGGAGAACTGACCTGCCTGGCTGGTAGGGCGGCACAAGCTCAGAAAGATAAATTGGGATGAGATCGTGAACAGATACTTCAGATATTTGACATTAAAACCTACACCGAATGATTTGTTGAGGCATACACACAAGGTACATTATAATTTCCCATTTACAAAATAAAATGGTCTCAAAGAGAATTCTTCTTATTGGAAAGATGCAGGACATTACCATAATAAATGATGCACAGATTAGTGAAATTTAGCACAAAATTTTACCCCTGAAATTGTTGTTTTAACCTTTTTCATTTGTAATAACCAGCTGTAAAGGAATTGAAATCATTTCTTTTTTCAGGGATTGGCCAACATTCTTGGCAACTTCGTAGGGGTGTTTCAGTGTTCTTCAGTGTTCAATCCCATCAACATTGGTAAAATATCTCAAGGAATAGCTATGGTAGGGATCTCTTTCTCACACTGTGGTCAGAAGCTGAATTATGTATGTTTTAGAAACATTTTTTTCAAATATTTGCACGCAGGTATGCATTTTTACATTCACATCATCATCCAAGTCTATCAATGCATGTGTAGATATCCACACACGCACAGAGTGATGTACATTTCTGCACACATAGATATCTACAGATGTGCATGAATAACTCAGATACTTGCATGTAAACAAATGAATATCTTCACACACATGTGCTCAGATATGGATGCACAAGCTTATACAGATACATCAATACATATAGATTGTTTAAATAACGTCGAACTTGTTTTAAAATTATCTTTATTTGTGTTCTTGATCAATCCCTTATCTGAAATTAAAGAGTATGCATTGTGTATCACCAGTAAGTGTTCTCGTACATGCAGGATGGCTGCTGGGGTTGTTTTGATGAGGGACAGATGCTCAGTAAGGATGCTTTGGCAGTCCTTATGGACCATATACAAGCCATCATCTCAGCCATGCGTGCCAAACAAAACTTCATGTATCTTGTTGATGGTGCTGAGGTGAATCACATTCAAACTTTCCATGTTCAGTTTAGCCTGTGGCAACAATAACAAAACATCAATATAATAATAATAATACATAGTTCTGGTATTATATCTAGATTTTTATTATAAACAATATTTCTAGTGGAGTCAATATATCTTCAACTTATATATCTTCAACTTAACAGTATATCTTCAACTTATTAGGAAGGAATGCGTAAATGGCAATGTATATTTTTTAATTTGCTTCTGAAATACAGTTAAAGATGTAAAATATTTATAAAAGCATATAATTATGTTGTAATTTGAAATGGTGTTTGTTGTAAAGAACATTACATTTTGTTGTAAATAACAGTGTAATAAATGTGAAGCTGATTATTTTATTAAAATTAATTGAAGATCTCTGCACTTCTTCCTGCAGATACCCATCAAGAAAAATGTGGGTCTGTTCATGACATCAAATCCAACTCACAGTCTGCCCGAAGCAGGTGTTCCTCATGATATTGTTGGGTCCTTCAGAACTGTCTCACTTGTCAAACCAGATATAGGGCAGATACTGAAAGCCAAGTGCTCTGCCCTTGGGTTCCGTGCACCCAACATTCTGGCTCTCCGACTGAAAGTGATGTCAGAACTTGTTAAGGATCAGCTGTAAGACTGATTGATGTTTCTGTTTTTGCAGAATATTTTATTTTCTAACAAGTCATGGAACTTTTTTTTTTATTATTTTTTTTTACATTGCTGCCGACTAACTCATGTACAGGTGTGCTTCAGGTGATTAAATATTGCTAAAATCTATAATAAGAAGAATAATGATGATGCTTGTATAGCACTGAATCCTAGCATAGGGCCAGGCTTTCTGCTTTTCATATTTCATCACATTATGACTGATTGCAGTTCAAAGGGTTATGATCACAGACTGCAGAAATGTGATGTCAACTCACACAGTTTTGATTACAGGCCACAAGACTACCAGCACTTCTTCTCGGCTTGGGTTCTTGGAAGCGTCTTGAAAAGAGCCAGTCAAAAACGTCGCAGTCTGAGAGATGACAGGCTCTCAGACAGAGAAAAAAGAGATGACCCCTCTCGTTGTGATAGTGCTAATTCAGAGGTGCCTCCAACACGACTCACAACACATGGTTCTTCTCTAGGAGGTGAGTTTGGTAAAGTAAGAACAAATTATGACAATAATCAATCATTGAATGACCAGTCTAGAAAATGTACAATGAGAGAAAGCAAAATCTTCCATTTGAAAATTACACAGTAATTTTTTTCATCATTCACTTGACATGTACTACCTGACCTGAACTTTGTGTGGACAACCACTTATCCACTTTGATTTCAGTTGGCTCAAAACAACCGGGACAGATGAATATGCGCAAAGGTGGGACACCAAACCCTATGACAGCCGCTGGAAAGCTTGAGCATGCCATTGTCTTTCAGACCATTGAAGAGATGATAAGTCCACGTCTTTCTGGAGAGGTGAGTGAAGGTCAGGGATGCTCTACTGCAAGACTTTAATACTCAGCTGTCTTGCAAACTAATGTTGTACATGTTGTTGGGTCCATGCTTTTCATCTGGTCAATTATTTGAAGAGATGACTAGTATTTGCTTGACATCAGTGGTCCACAGCAGATTTAATTGATTTTTATAAGTGGACTGAGTTTTTTGTGTCTTTCTTCTAGGATCTTTCAATCTTCCGAACCATTGTGAAAGACTGCTTTGTAGGCTTGCCAGATCCTCCAACCACAGTGTCCTCTGCCAAATCTCGAACCATTGACATAGAATCAGCCATTGAAAGCAAAGCACAGAGCTTGGGACACATTGCACACAAACCGTGGATCGCTAAGTGCATGCAGCTGTACAATCTTTCCCAAGTGCACCATGGTGAGTTACTGTGAAATTTCCTTTTTAGGACTTCCTCAAGTTATTTGTACTTTTCCTCTTAAGCACAACTGAACAGCTTAATTTTATTATTTTGCTAGCTATGTTCTTAAAATATTCTTGAGTTATCTTTAGTCTGGAATATTTTTTCAGGGTTTTTTTCCAGTAAGAGCATTCTTTTTTTTTTCAAACCATAGGTATCATTGTTGCTGGTAAGTCAGGCACTGGAAAATCAACCTGCATTGAGACTGTTGTGGAGGCTCTTTGTGTACAAGCTAGGGGAATGTCTCGGCAGTCTCATGCCAGTAAATCTTCAGTAGCATCAGAGAACATGCATAAGCTACAGCGAATTTATCCACTAATGGTCGATGACCTTTCCCTCATGTTTGGCTCCCTCAGTCATGGAGACTGGGTTGATGGGATTGTCACATCTGCCATTCGAAAGGCGAATAGGGTGAGTTTTCCTACCTAAATCAATTTACTAATGCAGGTTTGAGACCATATTATATTTCAACACTTTTTTTTTAGTTTTTTTTTTCCTCTAAAACATTCACAAATGTTTTCAGTACATAATATGGTCACCTTGTCAACAGAATCAGAGTACAACCTGGCTTTGCCTTGATGGTCAACTGACACCAGCTTGGGTGGACAATTTTAACAGCATTCTTTCTTCAGAAAAGGTAGCATCTAGATCAAAATTTACAAGATTGCTCTTAATTGTTTGAAAATTTTGCAGCTTCAGACTTAGTTATTTTTAGTTTATTCTTTGTTACTTCTCAGGGAGCATAGAGCTGCAAGCTTCAGACTTATGGTGCATCATATCTCCTTATTTTGATAAGTGGATATATGTAAAATATGTAAAAATCATGAAGGAGATAGCTTGTTTAGTGTCTGTAATATGCTGTACAGTAATTGACCTGTTTATGTTTGTCATCTGTATTATTAAACAGTTTAGAATTGGCGCTAGTGGCAACCTTGGAAGCATACATTCTGCTGAGCAAAGGCTAGGCATATTGCTTCATTCCACAACACTTAAATTCAAGCTGTAATAGTTGTGTGTGAAAAAACTTTTTCTGATGATTGCTTTTGTATCACTTTCTGAATTCAGAGCTTTTGTATTGTCTTACCATTAACAGGGACGCTACACTTTTGTTGAAGTAGTCATTATTTTTGTTGGTGTCATCCCTGTCAACGATTAATCTGGGTTGTCATTGACTGTAAGAAAAAGCAAATTTTTGTAGCACTTACTTTCTGTGCTTATGTGTTATTCTCACTGAGTCTAGACTGCGTGTCTGCATTGCACATGTGTAGAAGATGATGTACACATACCTATACACATGGTGCCTACATGTTGTGGATTTAAAACTATAATTTCACTTACAGCTTGCTGTATGTCTGCATATCATATAGAAAATATTATGTTTCTCCTAAAGGAGATGATTTATTGTTAAAATATTTTAAACATATTTCCTTTCATTTAATTAATTTATTCTGGATTCCTTATCTGTATGTAAACCAGAATTTCATTGAATTTTGTAAGTGTACTATATTTTTTTGCCACTTTTTTTAAGGTTCTTCATCAGCTAAATGGAGACAAGCTGTTCCTGTCAGACAATGTCATTGTTCTCTTTGAAACAGACAGCCTGACCAATGCCTCTCCTTCAGCTGTTGCTCGATCAGTATGTTTATGAAGTCTGCTTCACAAAGTTGTTTACAGGGCCTTATTTGCTGTCTCGATGTAAAACAACAGTTCCCCCCTTCCAAATAGCCGTTTTAGGCCATTTTTAAGAGACAATTCAAATATTCTCTTTTAGAAAAATAATTGCTGAGTAACAATTGGAAATATTGACAAACTCTATTTGCTGTAAAGTTTCTGAAATCATTTACAAAGGTCACCTCCTTGCACAGATCAAGATCAGCATAGATTTTTTTTTTTAAATGGATATAAAGTACAGTCAAATTTTTATATCTTAAGTCTGCATACATGTATTTTTTGTAAAACTTCCAGAAACAAGTGGTGTAGTTTGGTTTCAGGGCATCCTGTTCATGGATCAGGACACTATCGGGTGGAAGCCAATGGCTGAAGCTTGGCTTGAAAGCCGTACTCACCAGGAAGTCCACGTAAGCATTCGTGCATAAAGACATACTTTAAAGACTATTCCTAAACAGCTAAACAGTTGTCTTCAATCAAAATTAATCAAAGGCATGAATAATTGACAGTTTTGAGATTTCTGTTAGCTCACACAATTGACATGAAAACTGAATTGTCGTTTTTGCTAAACCAAGTGATTGCTATAGCTTTGAGATTGGGATTTGGGATCTGTTTGGGATTATTTTTCTTCCGTAATAATTCATGTATAGAAGGAAAATATCGTTTGATTGTAACAGAATTGGCAGCTCCATTCCTGTAGATATAGGCATACCTTTTACTGCTTTACTTTCTGCCTGATGTAGGTTCTTGCAGGTGGTCATGGGCATTTAACTCATATTTCTCTGGTTGAGGTAATTTTGAAATAGCCTCCCATCTTCTTGCTCTGCCTCCAAATCTGGCATCTTTGTTGTGCATGCTATATCTGATGTAATGTTCTTTGCACTGCATCTGTTGGGCAGTGGGACATGGACCCTATGGACAAGAGCTTAGAAGGGGTAATCTTCCCGGTTGTGTGATCAGTAGTGTGAGGTCTAGTTCAGAATTTTTTTAAATTTGGAAAAAAATGTGTGTTTTTTGTAGAATTATGTACTTGAGACAAAGTTTTTGGCACTGTGAACTTAACACATATTTGAAAGTATTTATTTTGTCATATTATCAATGTGGAGATTTGATTTATTATTCTTTGTCATGATTGAATGTCGTGTTCTCCTTTTTATGTCCTTTGTTTCGGACATTTTTATACTTGTTTTATTACTTGTTGTCATCATAATGCTAAAAGTTTTTATTGATTTCACTAGTTATTTTTAATATCAGAGGTCAGTCTGCACAGTTTCTTCAATTTTTATTTCATGCATTTATTTAGCAGGTCTCAGTTATTAAAGGATTGTGCTAAAAATGCAGGCATACATTATCAGTAAAAGATCTGCTTGCACCAAAAGTTCATGTTAATATCTACTCCTATCCTAATCCCGCTTTTTCATCCCCTACACCAACAGAACAATCTATTTCACAGTGCCGAAGAATTTAGTCAAACTAGAGGCTCCTCCCATGTGAGATTGGTTCATGTGTTTAAAGGTAGAATGTGGTGTTATAGAGAGTACTTACCATGAAAATCACTGCAACAGGATATTTAGGCAATTAATTCCCCAAGGTGCACTTTACTTTATTGCGAGTATTACATTACTGCCATCAGCCATACATCAAGCTGCTTTTCTTCTTTTCTTTTTCCAAGCATGCGTCACTGTTATTTGGCTGTTCAAAATATTAAATGTACATTACTTGAGATGTCTGGTTAATTGTTTCAGTCACCTAACTAATGATCAATTTCCTCAAACTTTCTGACTGCATTTAGTCTCTAAAATAAAAGATATATTTTATGTACCCAATATCTGTTTATACCTCTTTACTTTCTCGAGATGTACCCATGATTTGTGGTTTCCAAAATACATCGATCGTATATGATCTTTATCAGATATGGGGCTTTTCCTCCTATGTATACCATCCATAAATCATCAAATGTGAAGAAAAAGATGTGATATGTTACTACTCAAGCAGCTTATCAATGCGAGCTATGCTGGTGCTATGGAATAATGTGTGGACATTTCACAGAGCTTTTTATGTTGCTTCAGCAAATTTTGCTTGGATGTGAGAACATGTATTGCACATGCATTTTCCTAGTGTCCTTCATGAAGCAATATGGATTCTTCCTAGTGCTGTTTAAGTTAACACTACACAATTCTATGCATCTGTCATCAAATCATAAGGCTTTTCTTGATGGAAAGGTATTAAACACCTACAATGAATGTGTAATAACTGATACTCTTGGAATTTTTCTAAGTATATATTTGGATAAAAGATTAACTGATCATGAAATACAAATATTATATGATTATGTTACAATTCACTGGCTTAGAAGAATTCCTTATAATGATATCAGTTGTTTTGCACCGAGTATTACTACTTGTGCTGAATTATAGTTGATCTTAAGTAGTTGTTTTAATGGTGCAGAATGTGGTTGCTGGCAGGTACTGCAAAGAGCTTTCCAAAAAACACTGGATCCTATCACCAACTTTGTACTGCATGAAGCAAAGTGAGTACTTACTGACTTAAGTTATTCTTTAGACATGTTTCTTAATGTTTAACATTTTGAGGAAATATTTTGACTTTTTTGGGAGCAAAGCTAAAACCATTTACATTCTGCATTCCAGACCACGTTTGCGACTGAGTGAAGTAGGTATGTTCCGTACATGCCTTGGACTTTTGTCGGCCATGTTGGCAGACAACATTGAGATTGGAGGAGAGCTGCATATTGAGAGATTGTATCTATTCTGCCTCATCTGGACATACGGTGGTCTATTAGATGCTGCAGACCGCAAGGCCTTCTCTGACCTTCTTACAACTTTGTCAACAGCGTAAGCACTGGCAGTTCGGTAGCTTTGGAATCTGCTCTTCACAAGACTTTTAAGTATCTTTCTATTACATTTAAAATCATTTGGTTAAAGACAGAAGAATTTCAGTGAACTGGATGTTTTTATTCCACTCTGAAACAGATTTCAGTATTCTAACATTGATAGTGAATAAAGGTGCAGATATATATCTAATCAGTCTATCAGTCTGTTGATCCCCCCACTTAAAATATGATTCTGTTCAGTTGACAAAATATTTATAAAGCTTTTAGTTATCATCAGTACCCAGATTATTCTTATTTTTTTAATATCTTTGTCACAATACTTTGCTTGAGACTTATTAAACTTGTTGAGAGTTTCAATTCAATGCTTACAGATTGCCAGATGATGACCGAGACATTTGTGTGTTTGACTATTATGTGGATGAGTCTGGTGAATGGGACCCATGGCACTCCAGGTCAGCTAATATGCATTGATGCTTGTGTAGTTGGCGATATTTCAGTGGTTTTCTTATAAGACCTGTTTTGCACTCATGTTTCAAACTTATGACATGGTATTATATTTTTAATTTATTATGGGCTTTATTGTCCTAAATACTGGCACATCACCCAAAGAAGTTTAGCGTAGGTAGCAGAGATGCTGCCATTCATCCTGCCAAAAATATGCTTTTGGGCATCTAAGAAAATATGATCTATTCAGAACTATATTAATTGTGTCAAATGTCAGTATATTGCTACTCTTTACATTTTCTTTTCATTCATATGGACTCAATCTTCAGTATAGGCTGTATTTCTGCTATATGTATGAGTATTATGTATTTTAAAGGGATTATGCTTGTGTGGTTATGATATTTATTAATAAAATCTGGAAGGTCTTTCTGTCCAGATTAGACAGAGACACAAAATCATATCCTGTAACATAAGGAGTATCTATTATGAAACACACATTAATATGCTAAATGAAATTCAGTGAAGCAAAGTTTCATAAATAATGCAGGGTGCCAGAAACAGTATTTACAGACAACCAGGACTTACTTGGAGAGGTCTTCATTGACACCGTTGACACAGTAAGAACTTTGTAATATTTTTAAGACTTCAGTAATGATTTATGACAAAGAATGATGATAGGACTCCATTTTCTACATCATTTGGATGCACATGCAAAATTAACAGAATGTCACGCACACATGCATTATGTTTTGAACATGTGCACATGCAAGCACACGTAATAAATTAATAACAAGCTGTGTTGCTTTGACAGATTCGAACACATATCCTGATGGAATTTGCTGCAGCATCTGGGCAAAATGTGTTGTTGGTGGGTCCACGTGGAGCAGGAAAGACAGCACTCATCGACACCATCATCAATGCACAGGGTATAAAAATGATGAAACAGTCATAATGCTAAAAATGGATCTTTAACACACCATTTGAGAGCAAAGCTGCAATTTCTGGGTATTAAAAATGTGCTGGTTATGATTTATCGTGAAACACTTAGTATTTAAATTTCAACATTCCAAAGAAAAAAATATCTGCAGCATAGAAAATTAAGAAATATAGAAAGTCTGTTCCAGCTTAGTTAAAAGTCTAACCATGGTAAATTTGGTGTTTTTGTAGCCATGGCAAGTTTAAAGTCTCTGATCACTGAAGTTCAATCATATTAAATATGGTTCTAGATCCACAAACATCTGTTTGCAAGCGGTTAGTCTTCTCAGGAGCATCCACAGCCACACAGTTGCATCAGTTTGTGGAGTCAAACATCTTTCATAGACAAGGTGAAGGATTTATTTCCATTGGCTTGCTTTTATGTACTGGATGAGAATTTTATAATTTGATTTCACATCTTTATTGTTTTTCTGTGTTAAATTTTGATTTCATTTTATACAGTTATAAAATTTTATACAAATTTCTTACACTAGTTGCTAATATCCACAAATTTTTTTGTCAGAAAAATAGGCTTACTTTATTTAATATATAAAGCTTAATAAATTACTGAGATGGTTTAGGCAATTTTTTTTACAATAATTTTACACTTTTTTACCCTTCTGACCACCATATGTTAGAACAATTGTAAATATCAACATATGAGTGTGAGTGTGTATATATGTGTGGGTTTTTTTTTTTGTTACAGGTTTTGTTTATGGTGCCAAGGAGAATAAGAAGTTAAAGGTTTTCATTGATGATATAAATTTACCTTCTGCCCAGCAGGATGGAGTCCAGCGGTGTAATGAAGTAGGCACTACTGAAATAGAACCAAAAATATGACAGTTACTAGCATTTTTTGTTACTAGTATTTTTGTTAAAACTGAGTTTTAAATGACAAAATAACTGATGTTAATGCTGCAAGAGACTGGTTTCTATCCCTTAATGTGAGCAAGGAGGATGTCCATGCTTCTAAGTTGTTGTATAAAGCATCATTTTGGCACTGTGGCATAAGGAAAGTTGTTTAAATAGATTTATTCTAAAATTACTTGTAAATCTTTATTTATTGTTTTGATGTATAGCTTATGATACAGGTGCCTTTCTCAATAACTTTTAATGACAGAATGAGGATGTGAGTGAGAGAGGACTTGTGTATGCATTTGCAAGATATATATATCTTTTTATCTTTGCATGCATATATTTTTAGCTGCATTCTGCTGGAGAATAGTACACATGAATGTTTCACATGATTATGTAAAATAGGAATACATATCGCATGTATATTAAGTGGGGTGTTTTTTTTCCTTTTCGTACATTGTAGCTTCTCAGACAGCTGCTGGACAATAAAGTGCTGTGCACGCTCCAGAAACCATTTGAGCTGCAAATTGTCGAAGGCCTAACTGTCTTCTCTGCTATGGCACTTGCAGATCATCCATCAGTTTCTAATCGTGTTTTGACAGAGCGCCTACGGGTATTTATGCATTCTGTGTTTTATGACTATGACTAGTACTTCACTATCAGTTCAAAAGTGGACAAATAAATTCCATACATTTGTTCCAATAATGATTATTTTTCTAATATATACATTACTTAGCATGTATTAAATATAATAAACCTGAAGTAAGGCTAGACTTTCAGATATTTTCCATTTTTTTTTTTTAGGCCATCTGTCTGGCTGGCTTGTTTCCAAATGTGATGCATGAAGTTTGCTTAATGGCGCATATAATATCTAAGCCCCATTTCATGTTTTCTGTTGATCCTTAGCGCCACTTTGCTGTGTTCAGTCTACCTGCTGCTCAGGGTGAACCTCTCAAGTCTGTTGTGCATGGTATTCTTGAGGTAGACTACTCTCTTGACTTACACATACAGATGGTGACAGATTTGATGGTGAAGATTGAGAAAAGATTGGTAGTTTTGTAAGGTAGTTACCTGTATTTGAAGTTTTTTTCGCCCTAAACGCTAGATATAATATTAATTATGAATGCTTGAGAAATAAAAAAAAAAATGTGCAGCCACATATGAGCAGAAGTGCATGTGTGTGTACATGCTTGTGTGTGTATGTGTGTCACTGTGTGTGTATGTGTGTGTGCATCTATAATTTTATTTCACTGCAATTTTGCAGTTTCTGATGACAGAAACAAGTTTTTTGTGAATAGAACAAGCAATTTAAGATTCATTTTTTCGTTGTTACAGGCAAATATGACACAGCATGAATCACCTGGACTTGACCTTGATCTTCACAATGCCCTGGTTAGAATGTCATGTGACATGCTGTTGGCTGTACAGAGTGTTCTTAAACCAACTCCAGTATCAGGACGACATCACTACTTGTTCACACTGAAAGACATCAGCAAGTGTTTCCAGGTAAGAGAAGAGTTTTTTTCTTTATGCAAATAAAAGTTTATGGTTTTCTGTATCAGCATGTCAAGGAGCAGATCACATGGAGTCCTTCAGTCTCTCTTCTTTCTCAGAAATACCTCACACTCATATTCTCTCCTTACTTTGTTAATATTATACTTGATTATCCACCATGTCATAATGACAAACTCAGTGACATTAAAGATATCAAAAGTGTCAAATGTCTCTCTGTCATTCTATCAGCCTACATTTCCTTGTTATGCTGTAAAAATGCAACACTCTTTTATTTTTATGTTTTTAAATTTATGTACTAAAATGTAGCTAATGCCATTAGCTCTGTTAAGTCACATTCATGGATTGTTTTATTTTCATTATAAGTGCTTGAAGCGCCTGCCAGATGAAAGCAAAGCAGATGAAACAATGGTGATTTCTTTGTGGCGACATGAGATCATGCGCATCATGCGTGACAGAATCAGTCGCTCTACAGATCTGCTGTGGTTTGATGACAAGCTTCACCAGGTTTTCTCACAGGTATTCACTCTTTATGCTAACTAGTTCTAGTTAGATCAATAAATGTTCAAACATTTCAACATTTACTGTTTTAAGTTAATTACTTTTTATGCTGGCAGAAAGACAAGTGATACACTTTTTCTAATTTCTGATTACTAGCTCAAATCAAACCAAACTTTATTGTCGGTCTGAGAAAGTCCAAGAATGATTGTATCTACAGAACTAGGCTGGTGTTGACATTCAAGTCTAATAAGCACTTTACAAGGTGTGGCTGGACTGTGTTGAAGGCGCTGGAAAAATCCATGAACAGGACCCGAGGTGTCCAAGTGTTGTAGGATAGTATCTAAAAAGTGAGAGTGGCACCAGACACTCCCCTACTTGATTTGTAAGCAAACTGCAGAACATCCAGGTGATCAGCCACAATGGAGGTTATGAAACTTCCCACAACCCTCTCCAGACACTTGGCCAAAACAGATGTGAGAGCCACAGGTCAAAAATCTTTCAAGCCTGTAGTCTTCAGCTTCTTTGGCACTGGTATGATTGTTGATGTGCACCATAATTTGGGGACATTGTGAGAGTCAAAGGAAAGCTGAAAAAGTCTGGTAAAGAAACCCCCTATAACTGACTAGCACTCTCCTTTAGAAACTTGCCTCTCATGTGGTCAGGTCCAGTGGCTTTATGTGGGTTAACATGAGAGAGAATTCTGATGACATCTCCTTCATAGACTGTGACAGTAGCTGCCAATAATGAAGAGCAAACATTATCTACTTCCTCACTGAAGTCTTTCATGTCAAATCGTGTGTAGAAAGTGTTGAGCTCATTAACAAAAGTGAGGGGGTCAGTATTTCTTTTGTTTTCTACCCATGACAGTGTTTAGGCCTCTCCATGCTTCCTTTGCGTTGCCCTTGCTGTCGCTTTTCTACCTTCTTTCTGTATTCAACCTTAGATGTTTTTGCCTGTTTAGCTGCTTACTTATGCAAAAAATACTAGAAATCCATGGTGTTTAGTGTGCCAGCAGCAAGTAATGTGAGATCTACTACTTTGTATGCCTATATAATGTAATGAATCTGTGTGTGCGTGTGTGTGTGTGTGTTTTGCCTTATTTTGATTTTTTCAGCATTGGTCTAAGCTGGAAGAAAAATTTGCAGAGTATTTTGTCACCTTTCCCACAGATGCTCGCATATATCAACGGCCTCTTACCACACATGGTACCAAGCAGGTCAAGGTAAAATTTGTTTGGACTTAAAAGTCTGTCTTTATGTAACAAGTCTATTAACAGTACAGCAAATGTTGGAATATGTTTGGTGAAGTGGTAAGGTCTTGAGAAAATCTTTCTTTTCAGAATCTATCAGTTATTGTATGGACACTATGCAGTAAAAGTTTCTAGGATAGTGACTTGTTGAAAAAAAAAAAGCAGTACATTTTGGCCTCATTCTCAGGTTTATACCAACTGTTTGCGGAAGATAAACGACTTGATCCCAGGGTTAAAGCCTAACAAATTTTGTTGGTTTTTTTTTTTACTGTGAATAACTTATCTCGTTATGGTTACCATCTCTGTAGTTTTAAGCACTGGGTTGGGAGAGGGACCTCCGACCCATGTCTGTCCAATATATCCAGTTTTCTGAACTTGCAACTGTGTCCTGAGCAGAGCCCAGCAAAATCTCTTGCTGATCCCAGCTGGATGGTCATGACTCAGTTTTTGTCACAGGACTACCATAGCATAACTAGCAACAAATTGCATGTTATCACATTTATACCCCTTTTGGAGAGTCTGTAAACTATTGTAGAACTAACTTGTTTCTCTTAAATGATTCACGTAAACTAGCACACACACATTAGTAGCAAAAACATGTTATAAAGAAATGACACTTACCTGAATGGACTTGTTGACTTCAGAGCCATACACCTTAACTCTGCCTCGAAAATAATGGACTGCTTGTTAAAATTGGCATGTGAGAAACTGGAAACTATCTTGAAAATGGAGATTAGACACTTGATGATTGCTAAATACAAAAATAAAAATTAATCTGCCTTTTTACCTTTGACAGCTTCAGATAAATCAAAGGTCAAAGAAGAAGTGAAGTTTGTTGTAATTTTTCTTTCTCCATGACTTAACAGATAACATGACATTGAGGCCTTCCTAACATCTCTATTTTAGACTTGGTAGAGTGTGGGTCTAAAAAAACTGGTATTTTGGCATTGCTATTGCCTTAATAACTCTGAGGGCTGTAGCTCACCTGAAGAGTAGGGCACCCCACATGCCAGGCTTGTGCTAGTTCATTATCAGGAGGTCAACTTTTGTTGGTTTGAGAAGAAATGTGGTCATCTAATACAGTAAGTTAAGAAAGATAATTTCATTTTCATAAAAATTTTAATTTGAGGCATATAATAGGTTTATTTTTGGTCTCTTGTTTCATTTGCAGGTAATGCTACAGCCAGTTGAAAATCTTGGAGACTTGCACACCTGTCTAAACACCCACCTGACCCGCTACAATGAGGAATTTGGCAATGTGAGATTGGATATCATGCTTTCTGACTTCACCATTGCACATGTAGTCAGGATGCATCGTATCCTCAGTTTCCACCATGGGTTGGTGCATTTTTGCAATTTTTTAATCAAAATGAATGTGAATTTCATATATACATGCAGTACTGAAGTTACTGATATAAGCTCATTCCTGGCAAACCAATGTGCAAGTTTAAGTAGGACCTACAAATTTGCTGCCAACAGCTGGATTTGCATTTATTTTGAAAATGTTATGTTCTAGAATCATCTACTGTTCTAGGAAGGATTCATTCAAAATCAGAATAAATTCTCTACAGAATTACTTACCTTAAAATTTATTTCTTATATGACATTATGGTTGAATTAATCATTGTATTTATCACCCTGTGAAGCTTCTTATTGTTGAACAGAGGAAACATGCTGCTGATTGGAGCAGTAGGGTCTCACCTGTCTCGGCTTTGCCGCCTTGCATTGCATGTGGCAGACATTCCTATTCACAAGATAGACACCAGCAAGCAAAGCAATTTCTTTGATGGCCTGCGTTCAGCTATTCGACTGAGTGGCTCAGAGGGCAAGATCATTACTCTCCTCTGCACGGTTAGTTTCACAATATTTGGGATTCAAAGGTCAAACTTGCTGGCTTCATG
This sequence comes from Pomacea canaliculata, assembly GCF_003073045.1. Classification (NCBI taxonomy): domain Eukaryota; kingdom Metazoa; phylum Mollusca; class Gastropoda; order Architaenioglossa; family Ampullariidae; genus Pomacea; species Pomacea canaliculata. The sequence goes on from NC_037595.1 coordinate 29,164,393, forward strand.
GCATTAGAAATCCCAAGGCTCATTAAAGAGAAAACAAGTCTACTCAAGCAGTGAAGAATGTGTCTATGTATGTAATTGTGTGGGTGCTTATGTTTCATATAGTGTTAAAAAGTAGAATATTCTCTGTACTATAATATTATTTTTCTTTGCTCTACCAGGCTCGTGATCTTAATGATCCAGTGTACCTGGATGCCATTAACAGCCTGCTAATCAGTGGGGAATATCCACATCTATTCTCAAATGATGAGATTGATGGTTTGCTTCAGGTTAGTGCTTTAAATCTTTAATACATATAATCTTCTGTGTATGTTGCATGCACATATGTATAGTATATTTATTATTAATGTGGTAGATGTTGTATTGCGATGGGCTTAACATTGAAATCATTTGGTTCTTTCTCACAGCCACAAATGTAGCTCTCTTTAGCAGTGAGTTTCTCGTAAAATTAAAATTATTGGCTTTAACATGCTTTTGCTATAGAGAATTGAGATTCCTAAGAAATTTTGTGAACATGCTAATGTACAATATTTGTTTGGTCTGTGCCTATAATTCTAGCATTCTTAAATTTTAGGCAATCCACCCTGCCATGAAGCGAGAGTTCCCCAGCTCTTCCATTGACCCCATGAAGTTCTTTGTGTCCCGCGTGAAGAGCAATCTGCACATTATTGTTTGTCTCCAGCCTTCTCATCCTCTCCTTAAAAGTGCTTACAAGTGAGTTGAGATAACAATCTGTGCTTAAAAAGTCCGATATCTGAAATCTGTACTCAGGTCTTTCAATATGATTGTTGAGGATATTTAAGTAGGAAAAATGCACAGAGAAGTTGCAAGGCATGATTTCTGACATACAGCACCCTTTATATAAAATTCTAGATGACCATTTCATGATGACTGTTCTTATATCAAGAATCCTAATGAAGTTGTAGATTTACTTTTCTAGTATAGCAGGAGTGGTGTGACGTAGTTTCTTCATGATCAAACCAGGCAGAACTGTTAGCAACGGTAACTAATTAACAGCCAGCTAGTTCAGGCAGACGTGATAAAGTAGTTCAGATTCAGTTTAACTTTAAGCATTTTGAAAAAACCTGGCATTGCATTTTATGGCAAAGTGATTTAGATGCTATTTGACTTGAGGCACTTTTCAGCATGTACCCAGGCTTACTGAGTGGCTGCCAGATGAACTGGTTTTGTGACTGGCCACAGGAGGCATTGATGGGTGAAGCATCATACTTTATTGCCAAGCATCAGCTGACTCAGGAGTTTGAGAATCTCAGGTACATCATAGCAGACTTTCTGAGCAGTATTAAGAAGAAATGATATTGATTTAAACGGTTTCGGTTTAGGGTATTTTTGCTACTTCATGTATATATATGAGTGATGTCCTTTTGTCTAACTGGCTTGAGGGGATTGTTTTTGTCTCATCTGATGTGTTGTTCTGTTACTGGACTTTGTTTTGATGTGTGTTTTGGGTTTAGTCTGCCACTGGATATGATGCTTCTTTCTGTCTTGGTGCATCAGTTTCTTATGATTAGGACATATCTGTGTTTTTGCAGATCCATGTGATTTCATTTGATCTTTGTTGATCTTTTTTGTTTGTGATAAAATTGCTTTATCCTGACACAAATCATACTGAATCTATGGAATATACTGTCTGGAGTCTGCATTTTTCACATGTGTGGTGGCTGCTTGTCTGGTTTGGGTGTGGGTACTACAAATTGTACTTTATTTGAACACTTTTTTCATCACCCGATGACATCAATAATGCTTTTATGGAGTAAGGATCTGAACCACTTTACGCTATCATCTTCAACTGAAAAGGGCATATGTTGTCCTTTCACTCCACATGATTATCATATCTTAATTCTCCCATTTAATGTACGTCTTTTGTGCCATTCTGTTTTGTGAAGTGTATTGAGCTTGCAATCTTGTAAGGATTATTTATTATTATTACTGTTGTTCTTATTATCCTTAATGCCTATTTATTCACCAATGTTCAGACATAAGCAGTTTAAATTTGGAGCGTGAAAGAAAAAGGTTTTAAAGGAAAAGAGTTATTCATGTCACAGGGACAGCATCACTACTTGTTTGGCCAACATCCACAGTTTTATGCTGCGTGACTGTAAGCAGCTTCCATGGGCTGGAGACTTAAGTCCCGAGATCACTCTGTCAACAGTTAAAGTTCATGACAGGAAGAAAGACCAGGTGAAGGTTCAGACTTCCAAGGTGCCAAACCTGCCTTACTCCAAGACCATCTTGCATGAACGCATCAAGTATGTCTCATGCTAAATTTGAGAGTACTTAATAATATTGTTTACAAGCTTCTTGTAGTAGGTCAAAGATTTGGTTGTTTTTGACTTTGGTCTTGATCTAATTATCTTACCTACATCTCTAGTATAATAAGTCATACTTCATAGCCCTTTTAATAAGCAACTTCATTATATGCATGTTAACAGGAGTTTGCAGTGCCAGAGGTTCTCTCCACAATTGAGGGAGCTTGATAGTTTACATCTTCTAGACATGAGATAGTGTAAATGACAACAGGATAAATTAAATTAAACATATCAGTTGGTAGTTCCTTTTTCTTTGTTTTGTTTTAATGCATATTCACAGGCAGCGGCACAGGAACACCAAAATTCTGGCAAGTAATGAAGTTTACGTGGGCCCAAACACATACCGGCGCTTCATGGACTGCTTTAAGTATCTTTATGTCACAAAGTCTCAGCAGCGTACAGAATCTGTGGAACAGCTTAAGTAAGCAGTTATGCCTTGGGTTTTTTTTTATATTGTACTTGTGTTTGTAGTTTTTATGATTTTGTGAGTTAAACATTAAGTACATATTCTTCATATTCTTTAAGATCATCATTAAGCGATAATTTTTTAAAGCTCTCACAATGTACAAAATGATGTCAGAAAGCTTTTGCACACTGCTTTCTCAAAACTGTATAAAACTGTATATAGCTGTTTTGCTAAGATTTTACTTAACTGCACGAGACTTTTAGCAAACATTTTTATCCTCCAGGTTGGGGTTTGTGTTGGGCTAAAACCCACTCGTGTAAAAAAAAAAATAGTTCTACTACAGAAACAGGCGGCCCTAAGCTCCTCAAGAAGTAACAAGGAATAAACCAAACTACACTCAATAAATAATTTTAAGGGAAGCCTTTGACCACGAAGGCGAAACAAATTTTTAGAATGGATAAAGTGTTGCAGCCCTATGCTCCTCAAGGAGTAACAAGTAATAAACTAAACTAAATGCAAAAATATCATATGAAAAATCCACTCCTTAATAAGTTGTACTAAACTAGAAACACTCCTCTTCAATATACTTTTAACCTCCTTATGTTTTTGAAATGAGGAGTCCTATTCTGCACTCCTTTGTTGACTTGCATCAAGTGTAAGCAGCACTAGTTGACAGTGGCTAATCAAAATGTTGTGAATGTGTATATGACATCCAACAATAATATTTTTATGCTTTACTTTAGAAAAGTACTGACTACACTTGACAAGACACGAGCTGATGCTAAAGTAATGAAGAAGGCTATCAAGACCATAACAGGGAATTTTGAAGAAGCCTGCAGCCAGGACAGCTGATTTACTCCAGCGGTTGACTAACAAGGCCACAGTTCTGGAGAAACTGAAGGCCAAGGTCGGCTTGAGCAAATCACTTGATGCTTACCTGCACTTGACTGAGTTTGAGGTTGAAGAGGTGGAGGAGGATGAACTCCTTAAGGCAGGTGAGAGATGAGGAGGATAAAATATTGGTTCCAATACTTGCAAATATTAAATAACCATCTTGGGAAATTTTATACTTAAATCATACTAAAATTCATGTGATTAAAACATTTTCAGCCTGTGCTACAAACAACTGCAAGCCTGCAGTATACTTTTGTACTTGCACTCACAATACCATGGTGGTAGCAAGCACTTTGTGTGTTTCTTTGTATAGTGTGTAATTTCATCCGTTGGTATAACTGCAAAATGGAAATAAAATACAGCTGGGTTTTTTTCTTGCTTATTTATAGCTTTTGTACTAAAGAGTAAATATGAAGTTGCAAAGTTTGAAGAAGCAGAAGAAATATGAGATAAACAGATGAACACTGTATCCTTGCAGATTTGTGTATGTATCTGTGGGTATGTTTTTTCAGAGGAGTATGATGATTATGACAAAGAATTTGACAAGATGAGGGAGGCCACTCTAAAAACCAGACAAGTGCAGGCTAAGGAAGAGTATGCTGATGCTCAGAAGAGAGTGGACGAGTGCAGACAGCAACTGGAGTATGCACGCAGCCAGGTAGATTTAGAATTATTACAATCCGATCGACTACTGTAACTCGCTTCTCACTGGCCTTCCTTACTCGAGCCTTCATTCATGTTCTTCAATATGTTCAAAACAAAGCTGCCAGTCTCATTTCCACGAGAAGTACAAGTGTCTTGATTGCTCCATCCATACTACCTGTCCAACTCACCTCATATCTACACACTGCCTTGTTCTCTCTGATCATCTGCCATGCAGTCTCCTGCATTCAGCTTTGTATTCCTCCAACAATACTTTGTACATTTGGTCCACATTCCTTTTCTGCCTTTGATCTTCTCATCTAGAACAAACTACCACTTCCTATTTGCCAGAAACCTACTCTTTCTTTTTTGAAACTGTCTCTTTATCTTGTCCTTCCTTTTTCTTCTTTTTTTCCCCCCATACCACCATTACCATGACCTCCCTTTTTTATGTGTGTGTGAGTAGGTATGCATCCTCATAAGTGCCTGTTTGTATGTAACATTAACTGGTGTAGCAAGAGTTGGTATCTAATAAATACTTTAATTATTATGATTATTTCATTTTTAAAGAGGGGTGAGTGAATAGCTGAGTGTACGAATGTGTGTGTGAGTGTATGAATGTGTGTGTGTGTGAGAAAGAGATATAAAGGCTGGCTTAGATGCTGGCAGTAAGCAACTGGCTGCCACAATAAACACCCAACGGCTATATATATGCTTTAGAATTATCTTCATGATGTGTGCATGAGCATAGCTGTGTGTTAAGTAACCACTATTACCTGAGTTGATACATATTTGCCAGCTGCATGCATACATTTGTTGGCTTGGTGTAAAACACTATTCCCATTCTGTGTATAATTTTTTCTCCTTTTTTTCTACACTGTATTCTTCATTCTGATCTCCACCTGGCTTGATCTTCCTGCATTCTTCCCAAGATAAACTGGCTATCACCACATTGTGTGCTGTTGTGTTATATGACCACTTCATCTTCGTATTTTGTTTCTTCGTTGGACAGTTATTTGTTCTTCATGTGCAGTGCGCTGGGCTTGTCTTTTTGACAGCAAAGCATGCTATACAAGTGTGCACTATTATTACTGTAAAGCATTTGAGTCCTGCTGTTGCTGGAGAATGTCACCATAAAAATGTGATGATGATGATGATGATGATGTCACTCCCTTTTCTTGCTAGAAACATTGAAGCATGGTCTGCAGCATGTCTTGTCTAACACTTTCAGGTGTATGTGTGGAAGAGTAAAGTGGACAGACAATGCATTGAGAGGTTGAAAGCCTTCCAGACTCCTCCTGTGCTGGTGGGTCAAGTGATGGAGATGGTGATGATTCTGATTGGGAAAAGACTGCCATCTCAGCGCATCCAGGAAGTGCGGGAGAATCCTGGGAAAGAAGATCTGTCATCACGCATGTCATCAAGTTCATCATCCACAAAAATATTAGTCAAGAAAAGTAGGTTATGTGTATTTTTCCAATTCATTGAAAAAGATTGAATCTTATAAAAGATGAATGAAGGGGAGGCAAGTTTGAGACCGAGGAGGGGGAAGAGACTGGATGGATATGTGAAGAATCATGAGAAAACTGAGTGAGAGATTGCTTTAACTAATTATTGGCCATTGGGTTAAGAAAATCAAAATGCAATATGTAGATATGAAAAGTAAAACAAATTCAAATTGAGCTTAAATCTAAAATTGCTACAATTAACCATGTAATTTAAAGAAATACATGTAAATAAAAAACATAACAGAGAGATAAAATATTTGTTGGTTTATTGTAAAATAAATAAATTTATTTATTAAGTCTTGCTATGTCCTAGACAAATCCCCTAACATTCTTCGCCAATGCCATATTTAAGAAACATTAACTTTATGGCTTTAATGAAATATTTTACCCAAGACATTGCAACATACAGCTGTTGATAAACAGCATAATTTTCACAATTGTTAAGCCATGTAAGTGTCTCATTTTTTTTACTGCAAACAGCGAACGACAGATATCAGGTTTGTTGCTACATTCCCACCATTTGTTTGAGTGGTTTTATTGACAAGAGATTCCCAGTAACTATGTGCTATTGTAAACCTTGCTTTTCTGTTGTGCAAACTTGTTTGTGTTGTGATCATATGCATTTGTGGAAAGTCAGAAAAATTGAAGATGTTAGGCAGCAGCCAGTATTTCTGTCATCATAATTTCTGTCTTTAAAAACTATGTATATATGTAAAATGAAATAATAGCTTTAATTTATGCTATGATTATCTCACACATTCAAAACTAAATTGATACATGTTAACAGCTTGCGAAGCATGCAGAGAGAGGCTGAGTGGCTTTGCCAACTTTGACCTAACTTCCAGTGGAGGTCATTTAATACATGTGTGGTGTGCAGAATGTTGTTATGCGTATGACAAGAAGCATGTCAGCATTGCTTTGCTTGTATTTTAATTGTGGAAACTGGTAAATGTGCATCATATATTACTCTCTAATGATATGTCTGTGCTCTGCTGAAAGAATGAAACAAAATGTCCTTTGCATATTGTGTTTGCATGTCTGTACACTTGTTAAAGTTGTTTTTCTTCTCTTGCAGTAAATTTAAGATGCAGATGATTTAGGTCCATACCTAGAGATCATCCCCTTAAAATGCTATATGAGCAAGAAATATTTGATGAATGATGTTATTTTGTCAGAGAAGTGTTTTGCTTTTGACCACTTCCAGCAGTATATATAGTGCCATCAGATCACAGACGTATCAATACTGTTATGCTAATAGTAGAATCCATTTTTCCATTTTAAGCAGATTGGAATGAAACGGATATTTTTCTTGCAATTTATTGAAGATGCCATTTCCCCCACAAAAAAGCACAATATGAAAATTATCTGCTAAAATATGTGTTTGTTTGTGTGCGTGCATGTTAATTTAACCTAGCCAAACCAACAAAGGATGGTGACCGTTTTGACCGTAGCCAGTGGAAGAGCATGCAGCTGACCATGAACGATTCACTCAAGTTTGTGGACATGCTACACAATGTTTCCTGGGAAGATGGTCTTCCCCATGATGTTTTGCAGGGTAATTCATCCTGATGTCCTAATGTCTGACAGGCAGACTGTCTCTTGAGGCTAAAAAAATTGTGCCCCTTAGAGGCAAGCAAGCCTTAAAGACCTCCATTCCTTCTTATTTTGACTCTAATTAGTCAAAGCACTAGGTGCAGATTGTTGTAGTTTTATGCATGCATCCTCCAATTAAGTTAGGCTGCAGATATTTTTAAATGCACTCATTTTAATTTTTTAATTGTACAATGCAAAAACCACTAATGAAAATGAAAGCAGCCTGCTTAAGTTGGAAATGAAACTGCTATTAGCATCATTGTTTGCTGTATCACTACAAGATACATGATGCAAAGACACCTATTGCATATGCCATCATATATTTCGCAGTATGTATGCACACTCTTTGTGCAGTTATTTCTGCTCTCTGAATGATTCTCCTTATTCTTGCACAATTTTTTTTAAATTTTATAGCTAATGCATCATACATACTTTAACAAGCACATAATATGGATGATTTCTCACATCCTAGCTGTTGAAAGTTACCTGGCCATCAGCCCAGATGGACAGCTTGGTGTAACTGGGGAAGGCTCTATGCTGGAGAATGCCTCAGGTTTGTCATTAAATTTTACATCAACTATGGGCTTTTGATAGTTTAAAATACATTTCTTGCAACTATTTGATATTGTTATAGTAACTAGACAGCAACTTCCACCTGAACAAACTGTTGGATTTTCCAAGGCAGTGTTCATGCTTACATGAAAAAAAAATCTTTTAAAGTCTTCTTTGTAGATTTAGGATCATAGCAGAACTAGTAAATATTATAATCCTACATGTTTGAGTTGATAGTATATATATATATATATTTTTTTTAAATTACAAAAAATATCGTGTATCAGCCATGAACAATGATCTTGTTTCTGTGATTTTGTGGTATGCATGAGAAATCTTCTTATTCTCCTTTGATGGATTTAGTAGAATTTTTTTTTTTCATTACTTCAGATAAGACCTTTCAGGCAACCAAGCAGTCCATCCAGGTAGCACAAGGTCGCCCAAGTGGCATCACCATCTCAGCAGCAAAATACTCCAGTGAGGACTGTGCTACCCTGGTACAGTACACTATTGCAATTGTGGAGTACACCCGCCGCTGCCTTCCTTTGAAAACTGCCACTGAACGCATGAATGAATTAGAACGTGAGATTGAGGAAAATGAGAGACAGCAGAAGCAAGCAGAACAAGAGGTGAGAAATACATGTCCATACTTCATTGCTTCTGTTACTTATTATTGCAACTTGCAAAAGCACTTTTCCTGCTGTTTAGTCTGATATTTAGTAAAAACCTGTCACATTCAGTGTAGGCTGTTCAGTAATGTGCATAACAGGTGGAGATGTATGTGTATGTGATGTAAAAATATCTTTAGTCCCCATTGCATCAGTAATAATGGTAGGCAACCCAGTTTGTGTACATTATATCTTGGCATGGCCTTGACTGTTTATATTATTTAAGTTAATTACATCTTTGATTAAATATATCAAATGTATTAAACTTTTGCCCTTTTACATTGTATTAATGATATTCCAACAAATTTTATTGTTGCGTAAGATTTGTGTTATAAACCCACATTATCTGCTAAAATTCCAGAATATTTAGGTTGTTGGTTTCTAAGAACTTTAACTGTTCACCTTCTTTAATATTTATCTTCTTAGTCATGCATTTTGTCTTTTTCTTCTGGTCATCATTTTGTCTTTTTTTTCTGGTCATCTTTGGTTTTATTGAATTTCTTCAGCAAATGAGAATATTGCTTGCTTTTATTTTTGCTTGGATCAGGCATTATTGAGAGAAAAATTAAAGAAGGTAATGCTGCATGTCTCATATTGATGTAATGCTGGCTGTCTCATATTGATGTAATGCTGGCTGTCTCATATTGATGTAAACTTAGAGAAATAGACCTTCTAAATAGTCAGTAGAACTAACTTTAACAGATTTCATCTGCATTTGTGGGTAAGTGCGACACCGTATGCTCCTCGAGGAGTAGCAGGGACTAAACTAATATGGGTAAGCTAAAAAGATCTGACTATTAGTCCAAGTGTTCAGGCGTCCCACTGTTTGAAGCACTATGTACTGCATGTGAAAAAAAAAAAGTTTGAAATTCAGTTTTGTTTTCTTGCAAAATATCAATTCTACACGGCCAATTATTGGACTCATAACTGTCATAATTCAAAAGGTGCAATTGCAACTGCCTTATTTTCATTCTTGTTGAACGGCACATACTCTAAGAGTTCTAGACTAGTTTTATTTGCATATTTGATACTTGAGTTTAGATGACAACTGATTTTTATCTGGTGTGTTGTTCTGTAATATTTGGTTATTCTGCACTTTAGATATCTATTAACTAGTTAGAAAGCTTAGTGTGCAATTATAAACTAAAGATTGTTGGAGGTAGATTGTTGGAGTATAACTTGTATATCCTTCCCTAGATTATCAGAGATAAAGACTTAATACACTTTCCATTTTGCTCACAGGAGTTATAGATTATGTTCTTTTCATCTAGGTAGAAGTACATCTTGCAAATATTTACATTTCATTTGTGAAATAATTTTGACACCTGTAGTGAGACATAAAATGTGTACTACATTGTGTAGGTGTCCATTTATATATTAGATATTGTGATGAGCTGTCTAGGTTATTATTTAGTCATTGTCAGTTACAGGCATTTAGATACTATAGCTTTCCTTAAACTGATTTTAACTGATTCTTTGCAAAAAATATATGTTTCATGTGTAAATATTTGTGTATTTATGTGTTGTGTTTCACTGATATTTTAAAATGTTGTGATATATACTCAGAGCACTGTAGAAGGCAGTACTTTTTGTACCTATCATTCAGTTTGACTGTGACCATGACTTCATTCAATATTCAGTACATATATATCATTTCCCTACTTCTGGAGGATTCTGTAAAGATGTGTCTTAAAGCATTATATAGATAATCTACATTGCCATGACATCAAAGTGAATGATTATGATTTCATTTAGTCCAAGCTCAAGTGTTCAGTGAAGACTTTGGGATCATTATTATTTAATTATTATTGAATTTCAGTACAATTTAACACTAATAAATATTAATATTTCATGCATCACAATACCATTTAACATTAATGTTATTAGTACTAAATGGCTCTGTCTTGCATATAATCACATAGCATATGAATAGCATAGTAAATTCAGACAATCGGGTACACAGTCTTATAATTATTTTATTTTAATGCAGTCTGTGCTAATTAACTTTAAAAATAAAAGCACTTCATTTGTAATTTTCTTTTATTACATATATACTTACCATATTTTACTTTGAATTGACTTACAGCGCAGTCACTCAAAGAATAAAAAGGTATTAAGTTTAAATTATTTGTAAAATGGATTTTTTTTTTGGTGGCAGTTCTCTGCAGTCTCTTTTTTAAGTTTTACCATGAGATTTAAAAAATGTACATGGTTTCATCTGTCATAGAAATCCAGCATATTCCAGACACTACAATATGATACAAAGACTCATTGATGTAAACAGATTAATTTGTTGTGAGATATACTTTTATAATTGTTAAAATTAACAGCATGACCTCCATCTTCACCAGCTGAGCTGATCTGTTTACAAATTAGCTTCACAGTTTCATTATTGTTTTTAATTTAGTTTAATATTCCCCTTTTCACATTAATTAATATGTTAAAAGGAATTCTGCCATGAATCAGACATGCCAGATGTCATAATAAGAGGCCTGAACAGATAATTAATATCTGTTTAATTGCTATTGTTCCTCATGCCGCATATAAATGTTTTTTATTTTTAAAATGTAACCAGTTCCAGTCTGCCTAAATATTGTCCTTTAATTTGTTGTTTTTTGTTTTCATTTAAGTTCATAATTTTGTATTAGTGCATGTAGTCAAGAATGCTGACATTTTCTTGAGGCAAATATGACACGAAGGTTTAAATTAGTCTCAGTTTTGCTGTCTTTCTATGTGCTAGAAAAAAGTGTACATAGTTGTAGCTTTTTTTAAAACTTTCCTCAGTTTTTATTGACTAGTGTAGATGTAGAGTCATTTCTTAACAAAATACTGTTGTTTGAAAAAATATGTTACATTTGTACATGCACCCAAAATGCATTTTAAAAAATAGTAAAATTCACTATAAAATTTTGTAAAAATTTGCCACATTGGAAATTTGCATAAATTTGCATGAAAATTTGTCTTCAAATATAAAAAATGTTTGTCATGTATGAAGCTCTGATTACCATAAACAAGCATATATTCATCATGTATACCCTATGCAATATTTTCCTTCATTTTAGAAACTGAGTGATGCTTATTCTGAATATATTAAATGCATTTTAAACACGTACATATACCTATGTATACAAATGTATTAAAAAAAATATATAAGCAATATATATTTAAACAATGATTTAATGCACACATGTAATTAGCTTTATGAGTATATGACCCTCAAGGACACTTAAATTGTAATTTAATGTGAAAGTATCACAGATTAACAAAATATTATAAAATAATATAAATGTTAATAATATAATTCCCTCAGCCAAAGAAAGAAGAGAAGAAGGAGGAAGAAGAAATGGAAGAAGAACTAAGTGAAGTGGATCTACCACGAATCCAAGAGGAGGTAAATCAGCTACAACAAGAATTTGACCAGTCTGTGGTTGAGAAACATTCCCTCCAAATGGAGCTGCAGTCCATGAATGAGCGACTCAAGGCAGCCTCAGAACTGGTTGATAGGTAAAATCTGAAAGAAGGCAATCCGATGCTAAATAATCTGTCTTTTTTCCTTTTCCTGTAGCTTAAGTATCAGACAGGTACTTACATATGCATTAAAGTATAGTGTGTAATTATCAGATTTTCTTTCAGGTCAGTTATGACATATGTTACTGACCTTATGTCGATTATTACATGCTGATATTTTGTTACGTATTATTCCCTTGCAGTAGACATACAGTTCATTGTTACTATTTAATAGGTTGTGAAGTACTTTACTGTTAGACACTCAGACGGCGGGTGTGTATGTTTTTTTACAGTCTGAAGGACCAGGAGGCAGGCTGGCGACAACAGGCAAAGGACAATGGTTCCAATGAACTGCTGTTGGCCAATTGTCTAGCAGCAGCTGGATTTTTGACATACTGTGGAGCTGTCAACATTGACACAAGGTCATCTTATTCTTTATTTGTTCATTCCTCCCCTTCCATTATTATATAAGTATCAAATCTAGCAGAAGTGAAAGATTAAAACCTACGTACTGCTTTGGGAAAAACTCAGCTTTTATTTACCACGACATGTAAATTGTGCATTTAATGCTTTAATACATGTGATTTTTAGGTTGCGGATAGGAGAGTTTTTTATGCAAGTGTGTGAACACCATGGCCTACCTCTGCACAAAAAATTGCTTTTCCGCAATATGGAACTTTTTGAGTTTCTCTACACCCCAGTAAGTGAATTTAAAGGTCTGCATAGAACCTAATATGTAAAATGAGTATTGCAATCTGAGCAAATTTATAAACCATTATATGTGCTCATTTTATTATAGTTTACTTTATATAAATGAACCCAGCAGTTACATCCAAAGTTAGGTCTGTCAAACTAAATTCAAACAGGACCAGACAAGTACTAAGGTTATAAAATTGTACATATAACTAGATGTTTCAAGGTTAAGTGCACTTATTTGGTAAAATTAACTTGGGTAAAATTATCAAACAATAGGTGCTTGTAGAAAGACCTACTTTACAAGAGCTATGCAGAAATTCAGGTAAAATAACTTTTTGGTATAATCTGGCACTTTGTGTATTGGTGTTGCTATGTATCTATAGATCTGCTCCTCTGTTATTTTTATCAATATTTTACCTTGCAGCTCAATGTCATGAAGCTGCAGATGATTCGTCTGCCTACCACAAAATTGATGCTTGAAAATTCATGTTTTCTCATGCAAGAAGAAAGCACAACTGCATGGCCTTTAATTTGTGATCCCACCTCTCGAGTTCTCACCTGGCTGAGAGGGCTTTATAAAGAGAGAGAACTTGTAGAAGTCAAATACCATGTAAGCAAACTATCTTAATTGCTGCATTTCATGAAAGAAAATTTTTAGGTGCATTTTTACTTTGGTTGTTTAAATGATAGAGACGAAATTTAGTCAGTATACTTGATATTCTTCTTCCACATTTATTGAAACTCATGTATCTTTGCATAAATGCATGAATGCTAAAGTTCATTGTTTATAAATAACAACAAACGTGTACATGCACACACATATGTACATATATGCTACTCTATGCACAAGATTTTAATGTATTTGTACAGACTAGAATGTCGCTTTGTGTAGGAGATACGGTCACAACTGGAGAACTGTCTTGCTGATGGCATTCCTCTGCTAGTCACAGACTGTGACGTCAACCAACTGGTTTCAGACTTGCGTTTTGTTGATGTGATACAAAGTTGTGTTTGCTTCATCAAGGGCAAATGCAGGTTTAAGGTTATTGTAAGTGTCACTATTTTCAAAACTTATTCGGTCTGATCTTTGTAGATTAAAAAAATCTACTTACTTTATTTAAAGAGACAGGACAAACACAAACGAGCAGACATCTTTAGGGTAAGCATCAAATGCACCTACCCATTTGTGCATGCATGCACACACACACACACTCTTTCATATGCACGTACACTCTCACTTTCTCTCTCACACACACTGAGGTGTAGATAATCACTGATGGCCTGGTGTCACATACAGAGAGAAGTGTATCAAAGCCTAGATCCAAATCCACCACACTCAGTTCTCACTGCTATGGTGAAAGATAGAGGTGGCACCCAATGCTGTCTTGTGCTTCACATTTCATTGAAACTTGTGTTTTCATCATTTCAGGTAACAGACCATGAAGTGGAATGTGACCCCAAGTTTCGACTGTTTCTACACACAACTAGTGAACCACAGACTGTCCCACATCAACTTGCAGCTTACACTAGCACTCTGTTTTACCAGCAGAGCCGGCAGTGCATTGAAGAAGAGCTTCTAGACACCTTCATGGTTCAGGAGAAGGCTCGTCTAGAAAATGAGAGTTCTGCTCTGAGACAGGTATCAAGCATATCATTACTGTTATTACTGTAAGCATGCATTTCTATAAAATTTGCTGTAATGTAGAAGGTTTCTTGTCCTAAGATGTTTTTCCATATATTTCATCTCATTATTATATTTTATAGCTAGTTTAAGATCTTTTGTCTACTTCTAAGGAGCATTATGTTAAGAATAATCCTTGTCTATGTAAATAAGAGAGAGGAGCTTTGTATGTTGCTTAATAAAGTAATAGTAACAGACACTATATAATAATTTACATATATGTATGTTTTTTCCCATAAAGGAAACATAAGCAAGATGAACTACTTGTCAATTTATTCTCAACAGCAGATGGCTTCCTCTTATCTATTTCTTTTAAACATTTCATCATTGTGGGACATTACCATGTCCTGTGTTCTATGTCAACAGGAAAAGGAGGAGAACATGTTGATGTCAGAACGCTTGGAAAGACATATGCGTGACAAACTATCCAGTGATGTGCGGCTCATGAATGACTTGCAGGCCACCAGACGCCTGGCTGAACTCAAGAAACAATATGATGAAACTCAAGAGAAGTAAGATTACATGTTGCTAATGCTAGTATGTTCAGCTGTGAAGGGTTATTTTGCAATTAATGGCTACACTTCCATAGACAAGCACCGCATCATCACAGATCCATTTGGTTAAAGAAACTTTGCATAAAGAAACTTAATACAGTAACTGTTTCTTCTTAGAAGCATCTACCATCTGAATACCACTTAAATGCTGTGTGGTGTGATCTGTATGTTGGTAATTATAACTATTTTAGATCTGCTGTTCCTGTTTTGTTCTAGTTTGGCTAGAATTGCCACTGGGGAGAACTCAATATTCAAAGCACGTGAAGGATTCAGAGTAATTGCCCAGAGAGCAGCGATTTGCTTTGACACAACACAATACATGCGTGAAATCAATCCTTTGTACCAGACATCATTCAACCAGTTTGAAGAATTGTTTAAAGCAGCAATTAGTCATTCTGATCGCTTGGCAGTGAAAGCTCTCATTGATAAGTTAACCTTCAGTGCTTACACGACAACAGCTCGGAGCCTACTAGAGCGTGACAGACTGCTGTATTCATTGCTGCTTGCTATTGAGGTATAAAAAAAACTTTTTTATAATGTTCATCAGGCTATAATTCAAGTGAAATATTTGTAGTCTCACAAATAAGGAACTTTTAAAATAATGACTTTGTTGATATGAGCATGCTTCTTCATAATCATGATTATATGTTATATGAATCACATATTTATTATTGTTAAATATATATATATCATGAAAAAGAGAGATTGTATTGTGTGGGTCTTTTCTTGGTTTTGGAAATAATCATAACATTGTTTTAATAGGTGGAAGACAGCCTAAACAATCTGGGGCCAGGTGAGCGAGATTTTTTGGTTTCTCCAAACTACAGCTCTGTGGTCATGTCTTCCCTTGGCTCCATACAACCTCCTGATTCCAGAATAGTCCAAGCAAAGAAGCCTTTTGACTGGATGACAGAGGATCAGTTTCATAATCTGCAGGTACAGACTGAAATACTGCAACAGCTTGGTTTCCTTTTAATTCTTGGTGGCTTAGCTATTGAAACTTAGGAAGAAGAGGAAGACTGTAGTATCATCACTAAAACTCAAGTCAGTCCTTATAAGTAAACACTTAATTTTTTTTCCACTCTTGTAGCTGACTGCTAGCAACCCCATCTACTTACTAATTTCTTTTCCAACCCCTTATACTTATCTTTGTCTCTCCTGCACTTATAGCAACAATACATTACTACCAAGGATAGAATTCAGTCATCACATTCTTAATTTGTGGCTACAATAGGGTCAAATACCTGACTGCAGGTCACTGATTCTTAAAAAAGATTCATATCAAATATGACAAGGACAATATAAGATGTGAAGTGGTTTCTTGTGGTATTCTTATAACCTTCTTTAAGGTTTTCAATTTTTTGATATGTTATAAGCAAACAGATGAATGAAGAAATGCAGGTTTTTTTTTCCATAACTAGACTTTTTTCTTTCCTATCACTTTCTGCAGTTATAATCTGCATTTTACAACCTTAAAATTGCCAGTCATCATATTTTTTAATGTTTTCAAATATTGTTGGCTATCATGAAAGGATATACATGTTTACCCAAACATTTGTGTCTTTTGCATGACTTTGCTTGGATTCCAGCACAAACTTTAAAATTGGTGTAAAAAGTATACCTTTTATATAATAATAATAAATGCAAAATTCACCTAACAGGTTAAGTTGCTTTGTTCTCCAGTGACTTTGTTTATAATTATATGCCAAAGTCAAACCAAAAATTCGTTGTTGAAATTCCTGTAGGTGCTAGCCACTCACTTTGAATGGTTCCAAGAAATGTTTGATCGCATGCCCAAAGATGGTCGTGAGACTCAGTGGCGCAATCTTTGTGAGAGTGACTCACCAGAGCTGCAATCATTACCAGATAAGATGGATGAGGTATACAAGCCCATGCAGCGTCTCTGTGTTGTAAGGGCAGTTCGCAGTGATCGGCTGATTCAGGCCTCATGTATCTTTATAGGCAGCGTCCTTGGCAAAAAGTGAGGCATCCACTTTATCTTTCTAATTGTATTTTATATTTATTGTGTATGTAGATGTCCTATGTGGACAGATGGAAGGGATGTGTGTTACATGGTCAAGCGATAACATGTAAATATGTGTATTTATATTTTATCCAGGTTCTTTAGATATAGTAATGCATGTTTGAGTGAGTTAAAAAATTATGTGTGAAAGAGATCAAAGTAGAGAGAATAAATTCAGGTCTTCAAAAATAAATAGTAAGCTATCTTATTTGTTTAAACTGTGAATCGACAATTTTTTTAATGACAGATATATTGGAGATGTTGCACCAGATTTCCCAACTCTGTTGCGACAAAGTTCTCCAACCATACCTATCATCCTGTTGTCTGACAATGAATTGGACACAGCTGTCAGATTGTTTACAGATTTTGCTAATCGTAAACAGAATCGCCACACTGAAATTTTCCTGACAGACAACAGCATCATACTTGAAAGAGTGGTGCGCAAGCAAATTCAAAAAGGCATGGCAGAGGTAAGACTACCTCAACTAGTTTCCTTTTCAGTCACAGATTCTTTCATCTCCATGTCTGCTGCTCAGATATTTTCAACTTAGAGACATTTTGTCTGATCGGAGAAAGGGAAGAAAAATTAACTTTTAACTCTCTTTTGATACTTTAAGAAAGATATATATATATATTCCTCCAGATAACATCAGCTGGAAGTCTTTATCAAAATGATAGGTAGTGTATGTGTTTGTCTATACTTCTTTAAACAAATATTAAAATCCTATAATATGAAACTTAGTCTTGAATGTACCTCAAAATATGTTTTAATCTTTTCAACTTTTTAATTATCAGGGTCAATGGGTGTTCCTACACAATGCTCATAACTGCCCACATCTTCTGAATTCTGTGGAAACACTTCTGGCTGAGAGTCTTCCTGCCTCCTCTCAGACAGATCAGACTTTCCGCTTATGGATCACCATGAAAGGCCTTGGCAGATGGGATTCCAGTGCGCTTGTTGCAGAACTCCATCAAAGCTGTCATAAGCTTACCTAAAGTCAGTTAACTTTTATATTTCAATACTATTAATTGAATCTTCTTCACAGAACTCTCTGCTCAAAGTCACAACAGTCTCTCTTCATTTTAGCATTTAGCCTGATCGCAACAAAAAAAATTTCTATAAATGTAAATAAAATAATTTTATTGAATTGATGGATCGTCAGGTGATGAAGGACAGTTTATGTCGCTCCATGTCATGGATGGAACCAGATATTTTGAAGCAATCCAACCGTGCAGAGTGGCCAGTCATGCTACACAACTTGTGCTATCTTCATGCAGCAATCAGGCTTCGTGCTCGCTTTGGCCAGGGTGGCTGGAATTGTCCTGCAGACTTTGCAAACATAAGTTTCAGGGAGTTACAGGTCTTTAAAAATTTCAGCATATTTTTGATTTGGTTCTTTTTTACCATTTTTTTGGTTTCAGCCTCCAATATAAATATTAAGGAAGTGCAGTACAGTGCATATTTACACAAGTAATATAAACCTATTTGTGTTGCTATCACCTGCTTAGAGCTTGTTAGCATTATAGAGTCTGAAATGAAATCATTAACTGATGACTGATGACTGGATTAATTCTTGTAGCTGCTAATTCTGGTTAGAGGGTCCTTTGTATGTCTAACGCTGCTTATTTAGATTTACCAAAAGTGCCAAAATCTTTTTATGACAGAATACTTCAACAGCTTTTGTATTTTGTTAGGAATCAGTTAATTTTACTGTTGGGGAGTTCAAAGATCCATTGTTTGTGACTGGGGCAGATGGAACACAGGTGCCTCGTGTCACTTCCTGGACAGGCATAAGATACATACTGGCAGAGGTAAGATAGCCATGAGTTTTCACATCTCATTTATGGCAATATGTTTCAACAATTTATAGAGCACCAGACTAAAATCATATTATAAAAGCATGGATTCGCAACTCATGAATGATGAAAATAGTTGAATGTCTTGAAAAGTATTATATCAGTTGATTAGCACTGCTTCCTTTTGACTGCTTGTGAACTCATCGTGGTTTTTTCTGAGAGATATTCTGCAGGCAATCCTATATGGCATTCTATGGAACTTCTGTAGCACTCTCGATCAATCAAGGGGCTATTAAATGTGATTATTATTTCAAAAGTACATATAAAATGTACTATGTGCACTTCCCTTCCTTTACATAACCTGTTCACTTGAATTAATCTTGTCAAAGATGTTAAAGACAGTGTTTTAATAGCAGAGCATTTGTTAACCTTCTGAACTAAAAAAAGCCCCTAATTATATATGAAATAATTGTGCAGGTTGTATACGGCAGCCACATCACCGATCCTGTAGATCAGCAAAGTCTCAGTGCTATGGTCGACTACTGGGTGTCCCCTACAGCCATAAAGAAAGAGTTTGAGGTGGCCCGATGTATGTGACATTTACAACCTTCAATTATATAATTACTGACTTGTTTAATTAATAAATTTATTCATGAAAACTAATTAGTAAATTACAAATTTGTGTGTTCATACTTGTGCTTGCAGCGTGATTTTTTTTTTTTCTCTCTTTGAGTGTATTATGTAAATTTTGTACCTTAAACTCTACATTCAAAGATGCTGTTTTCGGTCATATTTTCATTTCTTGGATCTTTCAGTAATATTTTCTTTTCTTGGATCTTTTAGTAAAATATCGTCATCCTACAACATTCTTCAACCCCAATGTGCGACTGAATACCCTGATCCAAGCTCTTGATGGAATTGGCAACCTCTTCCTTGATGTTCCAGAAGGATGTCACTTGCATCCTAATGTTGAGGTTGGAACTGTTTCTGCTTTAGACTGTGTTGAACCGGTGACAGTTAAGCATTTCCCTTACAGTACAGTGATAAAAGCAAGTAAACAAATACAGTAATGTTTGGTTATTGTGCTATCATATCTCAAATGTGCTTATTGTGCTTATTGTTCATACTGTGAAGAAAGACATAGGAGAATGCAGAAAAGATGCTATAACTCAGTTACTGTTTGCATATATCTTAAGTAGAAGTAATGATGAGATATCTTCAACCAGTTCCAGTTTTTAAGGGTTCCCCTCGCCCACCTCTCCATTCCCCCTGTACAAACTGATAATGACATGAACACAACAGCTCCACTGCTGCTTATATACCTTCTTGCTGATTTCTCCCCTCTCACAGTCAGACCTGTGTCTTGCTAGTTCATTTTACCACTTTCAATGGATGACATTTTGTCGTATCATGATGTCTGACTGGAAGAAAGTGTTTGCTTCCTGTCTAGAGAGCAAGATGCTGCAGCAGATAGAAAGCTAGCACTAGCATGCAAGTGACAGCAAGTGTGTAGCTATGACAAAAGTTTGAAGACGTACATGAAGTCATGTAATTTGTCTTAGAGAGCAAAAAATCTGCAAACCTTAAATAGCAATAGTGATAAGTGATATTTATATGGTCAGGCCATATGGTAAAGAAGGTGCATCTATTAAAATGTTGGTTTTCTTTTGTCTTGGCATGCAGCAAGAAGGAGAGGTTTGTACAGTGTCTCTCACTGTTAATTGTGTAAATGTTAGGGGTTTTTTGGTTGTTTTATGGATCCATATTTTCTCTTTATTTTTTCAACATTGAGAACAAACACTCTGGTGAAAATGTTGCTACAGTACCTTCCAAAGAAGCAATAAAATCTGCAGAAGTAGAGTAAGAGCATTTGACCATAACATTTTTCATCATTTATCCCCAGTGTTTTAAAAGAACTTGAAAAAGGAACATATTAATTTGCAGATTAAACAGCGATGTGACTTGTTTGCAGATTTTTCAGATTCCGATTAATTTTTTGATAAGCTTTATGTTGAAGTTATTACAGTGTTAAATGTGCACGTTTTAAATTAATGCCACATTCAGCTGAAGCATAATTCAGATCCATTCTGAGGCACACACCCTCATCATGCTGAAAGCGAGACGATATGCCTACAATGCAACATTCAAGTTGTATATATTTTGCAGCTTATAAACCAGAGTGGTTTATTTGTGAAAAAAGTAGAGATTTTAACAAATTTAGTGGGATGCTATATACAGGTGCACTAAATGGACCAAAATTTACAGTAGCTTAATTAGTAGTTCATTTACAAAAGGTTGTAGAAGAATATGAACTGTCAATGTCTTTTGCGGCAAAATGATAAATATTCATAGTACTACAACTTTACAGCTTCACTTGTGTTTTATTTCATATAAGACTCTTCTTGGAGATGACCAATACATCTTTACAAGGCTGAACAGGATATTTGATGTTATGCCATCAACCCCAACACTTTCGCATAAGCTGTTCCCACGACCTCCAACTCCATTTATTGGTAATTCTTTATTTTATTTTCTCTCTGTTT
This sequence comes from Pomacea canaliculata, assembly GCF_003073045.1. Lineage (NCBI taxonomy): Eukaryota > Metazoa > Mollusca > Gastropoda > Architaenioglossa > Ampullariidae > Pomacea > Pomacea canaliculata. Next base: position 29,185,784 of record NC_037595.1, read on the forward strand.
CTCTGATAAACTTTTCCTTGTATATAACAGAGTGGAAAATGAAAGAGTGCTTATAAGATATCATGTACATGCATTTTTAAAATTTATACCTTTCAAGCATTTGTGCACACACACACACACAAAAATAAATACATGTGCATGCATTGAGATGTGCAGGTATGCATTCTCTCACACACATTTTCTTTTACTTTAATATACTGAAAATAGACTTAGGTGATACTTGTAATTCAGTCCCAGAGAGAATTGAAACCAATCTATTAACATTGTGCATCACAGGACCGCCACTGGCTGGTATCAGCTATCAAAGCAACAACCCATCAGTGGTTGAACAAGGGCTCTTCAGTACAGCAAGTTATGCTACATACAAAATGCGCAAAGATGTGGAACTATGGGAGATCTGTTACAATATGCTGCAGCGTGTACCAAAGTCTTACAACAAGGTCTTTTTTAACATAAATTCTTCTCTTTGTTGTAAGTAGCAATGGGCTAATATTGTGCATGATTTGTTGGTATGTGCTGACTTAAAGCCAGACCATTCAGATATGCAATGATGCCATTTTACTTGCAGGAGTACATCGTGGAAAGGGTAAAGAAAATTGGAGGCTTCACCACATTCAACAACTTTATCATGAAGGAACTGGAGACAATGTACAAACTTCTTAGTGAGATTCGATCCTCTCTCCAGGTGAGTAACACATAACTTGAACAGTACGTGTAACTTAGATGACAAGCTCATGGTGTGATTTTCAAAAATTGAGTACCTTAAAAATCATATGTATGAAAACCTTTTTTTAAGTCAGGTTGGATATTGTGAAAGCAGGTTATTTGACTAAAAATAATGAATTTTTCCATCTTGGCTTGACGTACATGAGATCTGAAAGGGATGTTGTTAAGTACAGGGGCTTATCAACCACCATTGCACCTCATCATGGTAGTTTTCTCAACAGAAATGTTAATTATAAGAAATTTCTTTTTTTACAGGCAATCAAAGTGGCCACAGAGTCCAATGCACTGGGAGATCAAATGTCAGATCATACCTTGTCAGTGGCAGATGACCTTTTCCACTTGCGTATTCCTCAGCTCTGGTGTGACATGTCTGGCTTTTCTGCCCCACCACTTACCTGGGGGCTGGGTCAGTGGCTCGCAGAACTGCAGAGTCGTTGTCATCACTTTGAACGAATTCTGTCTCTTGTGAGTTTCAAACCTACTTTAAAGACACTGAAGTCAACATGGGATACAATTCTTTATATCTGTTTGACAACTTTTTTAGGGATTTATATGCCTTAGACGTGGACATCCGTATTTGACTTGCAGGTCTTATGCTAATGAAAATAATTACATTTATTCGAACATGAGGATTAATTCAATGAAAAAAAAGAAATCTAAAGTACGCATTTCATCATGATTGCAGGGCCGAGAGAGAATGCCTTTTTACTGGCTGGGTGCTTTTTTCAACCCTCGTGGTTTGCTGGCACTAATTAAACAGGAGAGTATCCGAAATTTTGCTGGCGACCGGTCAGGCTATTTTGAGCAGTTTGTCTTTCAGACTGAAGTGACAGCTCGAGACAAGGATCATGTTAGTGGCACAAGTTATCTGGCTATCCATTCTCTTGCACTCATAGTTCTTCTCTACACTTCTATACATATTTTGTTTTGCTGTCGACATTAAGAATCAGATGGCTGCTTTTCCTGCTAATGTGAAGTTAACAGGGCTTCTTCTTACGCAAAAAATTGCGTACAGTACGCATTAAAAGTTCGGAGGACCCCTTCAGTTATCGTCAATGGGGTCCCTTCAAATTTGGGCGAAGAACAGGGACCCCTTAAAAATCTGAAGAAGGGGTCCCTGGGACCCCAAAGAATTTAGCCTTAGCAGAAGCCCTGGTTAAATTTGCTGTGGGGAAATGTGGATGGTAGGATATATATGTACTTCTGTTTCCCCTTTAGAAGTGATTTCACAATCATAACTATGCTAGTTATATACATATAGTCAAAATATAATAAGTTTGCATATGGGTAGGAAGTGAAATTTCTGACTTTTCTATGTTGTCTGTTGATTAGATTTGGATTTGTAGTTGGGAAATGTGCATGCTTAGAAAAACTTTGCCAAAATCACTAATCGAGGTAATGTGTCTTTTTGATTGTAGCTTCGCGATCCACCTCAGGAAGGGATGTTTGTGCATGGAATCTACATCTGGGGATGTACCTGGGAGAAGACAACAGGTGAATTACAGGACTCACCTCCTCGTACCAGCTGTGCAGCATTACCAGTTGTGCATCTTACATGCTGGCCAGCTGGTGAAAAACCCATAGTGCAGGTATGATTTTATTTAACACACTTCTTGTGGATATTAACTTCACTGGCTAATAATTTTTGAGCATTAATGTTACTAAAGATTGTGCCATTACATAAATTATACTAATTAAAGTATTTGCAAAGATGTCGTCACATTAACAGCCTGGAAAACATAATATTTGAAGTCAAAATGTTCTAAATTCTATGTTTTCAGCAAAAACAGTGCAAAAGATCTATGTACTCTTTATCAAACTAGGAATTTTATTTTTCAGGACTCAACACGAGCAACGGAGACTTATCAATGCCCAGTCTATCACTCACGGATTGCTCCCCGTGAAGTCGTCATGGAAATGGATGTCAGAAGGGATGGCATTCCTGCTACTCGTTGGGCTCTACGTGGTCTTTCAGCTACTATCAGACCCTATTAAATGATGCAAACCCACAATCAATTATTTGAAGCATTATCCCAAATGGACAATGTTCTTTGTTAATTTCCAAACTTCAATCCTTTAAAAAGAAAATCCCTTCCTCAAAACTCCTTGCCCTGTCTTACACAAGCAAGGTGAATTCTTCCTCTGTAAGAACACAGCATTATGTGAAGCAGTTCCTATTTAAATTGTATTTTTACACTCAGTTGTGTGTTCATGTGAAAGAGAATGCATCATGACTGCATAAAATGTGTTAACTGAAACATTTTGACAAAGTAAATAAGTGTATGTTAAGATTCTGTTGACCAAATCAGCATATCAAGACTGAACTATGATGCAAGAAAAAGTCTGTTATTTATTTTAAAAACAATTTTTCTCAGACTTTATTAAAGGCAAGCATTATTTATTGAAAACAAAAGTATTTTTATGGAATTATGTTACTTCAAGTTTACAACTATAAATTACATATACACTCATAGATATGTATTGCTCTTTAAGTGAAATTTTCAGCATTTTTATTTTTATGACTAACTTTCATACCATGTTCATGAACTGTTTGCAACTTATTTTTGAAAAATGTTGAGAAGTGAATTTTTTTTAATGTTTCTTGTGCTTTGAAATTTAAAAAATGTTGTGTGAATATTATACCAATAAAGTTGACGACAATATAGTACAACAATTTATAATATTGTATTCAGCAATCTGGACAGATAACTCAACATGCAATAATAAATGTTTATATTCTTCTGTTTGCATTCAGTAAAGCTGGTATCAGACTGAAAAAGTATTAAAACAATATGCTATGTTACCAGTGTTTGTGTACTTTACAAAAATAGTATGCAAAGATGGTACAAGCTAGGGTTAGCACTGCTTAAAATGATATGTTAGGTGTGTGTGTTATAGGAGTGGGGGGTTAGTTTTTTATGCCAAGCCAGCGACAAGTGCTATATCAAGGCAACATCTGTGCTAGTATAGTTGTATGAAAAGGTTTTTTTTTTTTAAAAATTCTTGATTTTCACAAATTGAGGACTCCCCCTGGTTTGGATATATACCTCATATGTCCATGGTTTCCAGGAAATGGATGCATGTGGGGCTGCAGTATAATGAGTTTCATTTATATTCTTTAACCACTGTTCTGCTAGAGATGTTTTGCTGTGTGCCAAGAGTGTGTGGGTCTAAATCCTGATTGATTAGTGTGAAGTAGTGTTTTGTTAGGTGAGTTTGGAAATGGGTATGGATGTGTTTTTCCAAGTTTTTAGAGAATGATGAAAGAATTGAGATTGGCCTATAGCAGGATTTTCTACATCCGCTGATTTATGATCAATGAATTGGGATGACTTTAGCTTGTTTTAGAAGGGTTAGGAAGTAGGATTTAGCAATACTTAGGTTATATTGGTAGGTTAGCATTTCTGAAGTGACTGGTTCCGAGAGTTTTCGTATTTTTTTGTTCAGTGTTGTCTTATCAGAGATTCTGCTTTGGATTGACTCTGAGCAGGGTGTAAAAGTGCTACTCGTTGTACTCAAGTTTCTGAATTACATGGGTGAATGAAGAGTGCAATTAATGCATGCAGCAATTTCCTCAAGCAGGCACTGTAAAATATTTGTAGATGACAACTTCACACCACAATGCAAATGGAAATTTTGGTTCTTTTCTTGGATAGGCTATCCTCATGGCTTGTGGGATGAGGGGAGAAAGTTGTTTGATTGCTCTATGCTCCCCCTCTTAATTGGTGCTTGTAGGAGGATGGAAATGGAGGATGGGGTCTTTTATCAGGCTCCAGGCTAATGAGGCACGGAGAGAGGGGAGAGACTGTGTGGCAGGTAGCACAGTGCCCCAACACCACCCAACAGGGCAGTGAGGGTGGGAGACCTTTTGCTTGTGTCTGCGGAAATCTTGCTGCACAATGGAGAGGTCATAAAACTTGAATGGGAAGTCATCTTGGGAGGGATGCATTACATATTGCACTATCACCTGGAAATTGGTCTCATTTGAGATCTTTACTGCAGCCACAGTTAGTGAGGCCCGGTCATCCTTCATGTTAACGGTGTTGCGTGTGGACGAGGGTGTTGAGTTTCTCGTCTACCCACCTGCAGCTGACCCTTCCTTGAATAAGAATAGCACCAATGACTGTCGTAATTTCGGTGGAAAAGAATCAGTACAGTTCACAGCGGGAGTGTTGAGTAGATGGCTTGTAAATCCCGGTGTAGCATTAACAGACCACAAAGCGCCAGGTTGCCAAATAGTGTTTCAGTTTTTAATGTCCTTTGTATAGGGTCGGCGCTGTGAGGAAACTTCATTTGCAGTTTGCAAGGTTATATTGCTTGGCTATGGTCAGCTGCAACAAAAGCGCAGTATACTATTATATCATTCCCATCTGAGTAATGGCTGCCAGAGATTATACCATCAAAATAAGGTATAGCTCTAGTAATACTATTCGTAACGTCTGCTGCATAGTCACAGAAAACAAACAAAATGATTTGTTTTTAATGCAATCGGAAGTTTGCAAAATTGACCGAGAATTATAGTAGTCCACAAAGAAAGAGTTCGATTCAACCGCAGCTTGAGGAACACATCTAAACACACGAAACAGCTTGACTCAGATGAATAACTCTCGTCAACTTCTAGTGTCTACGTCAGATTGAAAAAAAAAAAAGAAGATCGTATAGATCTCTGGCACAGCAGACAATACACATTTTTTCTTAAAAAATAAAATTTTAAGTTCCATCTTAATACATATATTTTATAAAAGTAAACTTATAAATAAAAGTCCTTATTTTTGAGAGGGCGGAGAAAGCTACTGATATCGCGAATACGAGAATTGGACGTAGTAAAACTTTAAGCATGGCTGGCATGCAGTTTGAGTACGATGAAGAGGGAGGGACTTTCTTTTATTTCCTGCTCTCATTTTGGGCTTTAGTTATAATTCCAGCAACATACTTTGGCTGGCCACGATCTAAACAATCTGGTAAGAAGGAAGATCGCAATGTTACTTTGTTCTGAAACTAGCATAGGTTATGAGACGTCTCTAACGTTTCTTGTCCACCCAAACTCTTTAGTTCATTGCTTCCAGATGGAGAACATTCCAAACATTTTAAAGACTTACAGCGCTACATATTTATGCACACGTTCAATCGTTTAAGAAACGTTATGGCATTCATATTTGCTTGTGTACTTAGTATGATGCAAAGGGATGCACAAGAAGTCTTATAACTAGCATTTGATTTGCGTGCTATCATTTGCCTACTCGTGTTATGGCGTTATGATTATATATATACCTCAAGCATTATTCGTTGTCGTTTGTTTTACTCACATTGTTTTTGTCTTACAAGCTCAAAACGCACGAAAACGTCTAATTTTTTTTTTTTTTTGATAACTGTAATAATAAATTTATTAGTACTTGTATATATCTGCAAAACTACGTTGATTACCGAAGATTTTTTAAATTCCGTTAAATATTTTCAAGAAGTCAGAAGCTTATAGAAGCTATTCCTGATCTTTTATATCTTCACATTTTGTCATTTAAATTGTGAGAAATGTTTTTGCCTGCTATCAGACCTGCTTGCACATCAACATATGACATAGTAGCTGCACAGTTTCTGCTTCATGACTGTGTCAGTTACAAATAATTCAATTTCTAAAATTTTACTTGTGAAACTGAATACTAACAATAAGTATTTTGCACAGTTATGCAACAGCATTTATAAATTTATTAAAATTTCAGACAAAACAGCCAAGAAAAGAGGTGTTTGTAGTTGTCCACCATGTGTAAAGAAAAATCAAATACGCAAGAAGGAAGAGTCGACTTTAAAGCCAACCATCATGTAAGAGGTTTTGTGTCATGTTATTTTGAAAAGCAGTGAATACAATGTGACAAATATTGTGTAGGTTTTATTATTACTTTAGTTGGTCTATTTTAACCCTTAGAGCAAAATGAGCCATGATCGTGGCTTTGCTGGGGAATCACGGGGAAGGCAATTGTCATTACTTTTAATCCAGAGTTCAAGCTTTCACCTTTTCAAAACTGTTAGTTTTCTTACTCTAATGTTTATCGGAAAGCAGCAATAATAAAAAAACAAACTTCACCCACTGTTGTCTTTACAGTCTTCAGTTATTAGCCAATCTTTATAATACTTATACTTTTATGTCATGCTAAGGGGGTTAACTGTACCTTTGTAATGCATACAACAATGTTTGCTGTGTAGTATAGCTTTTCAAGAGTATTTCTTATATTCAGATGGTAAAATGGTAGGAACTGAAAGGCTCTATTGAAAGTATTTTTCTAATTTTCTTTTTTTGAGCAAATAAATAATAGTTATGAATTTATTATAATCTAAATTAAAATAGAATTTACATTATTGTCAGATCATAAAACTAAAGTAGTGATCAAAACATTACAGGATTTCATAATGTGATTCAAAATTCCAAGCAGCACATGTAGGTACATCAAGGAATATGATACAAAAACTGATTAGTGCTGAATTATTTGTTTGACGCAGGCATATTTATTACTGGTTTTATTTGAATTTCAGAAAAGGAGCACTGATCATTGGATGGATTATCTTCTTTTTGCTGGCTTACAAAGTATCCAGAATTCAGTTAGATTATGTTGAATATGATCCATTTAGCGAGCTGGAGATTGATCGGGTGAGTAGTGGTCTTCTTTCACTATTGTAGTATTCCCTTTTTTCCTTTTTTTATATTTACTTTTGTTTATTTTCTTTGGAGTCTAATGTATAAAGGATAAAAATAGTAGAACTTTGAAACATAAGGCTACAGAATGTGATAAAGCATGATCCATGGTCTAGAATTTCAAGTCAGCTTACGAGGTCCAGGATAATATGACATCTATTTTTATTTTGGGAAATCTATTTGACTGGGCATGTCACAGATTTAATTGAAAAAAACAATGAAAAAGAAAAAGTTGTCTGCAAGTCAATGGACTACATCGAAATAAAAAAAAAAATTCATTAAAATGCTATTTTCAGTAACAAAAGTTGATGATGAGAATAAAAGCTTTTCAGAACAATCCATATCTTTATTTTGTAATAAAACAATTAAAAATGGCAAAAATTAATTTTAGTAAAGAAAGTATATACAAGGAAATTCTACTGTAACTAATCTGTCCAAATAGAGCTGGAAAGCTATGATTTAAAATCAGTGGTGAATAAATAGTAGGGTCTTGAAAGAAAACAGCAAAAGACTTAATGTAACAAAAATAAACTGTTGGATAAAAACAGTATGCAAAATATAAACTTTTACAAATGTTGTCATATTAGAATATTATTCACAGGTTATTTATATGAAATAGATTGTTACTTTGTCATTAAGTTGCTGAATCATATTTGGTTTATGATCTTAGTTTTGATTTTCAACTTGTACATTAGATGCCTGGTGTTTTCAGTTGTTTAAATTTTTATTAAAGTTATCTGGTGGATGAGTGGGATGCATACTCAACACCTGATTTCTGGCTCAGTTTGCCAACTCCACAGATTGTTCACCAGCACTCAGCAAGCTCTTGATTCTATCAAAGACTGGATGTTGTCAAACAAATTACTGGGGGAAAAACTAATAGCCTCTAAACCTGGCTTAAGCATCTCCATCCATCCACATCTGTCACTTTCTTTAGATCCACTATCATTCTTTGACAGGTTGTCAGGAACCTTGGATTAAATTCTGACAAGTCATTGTCTTGCAAAAATCATTTTAATTCGATGAGAAAGTCCATTGACTTGAACTGCATAGGATCAGCTACATTAGACATCTCTCTGTTGCTTCCACCAAGCAGCTTATATCGGAATTTGTATTGTCCAAGCTTGACTATTGTAACTCACTGTTTGTTGATTTCAATAACTGTCTGCTTCGGCAAACTCCAGAGATTTCCAAACAATGCTGCTTGAATTGCATTTTGCAAGTGAATCATGTCACACTACATCAGCATTAGCTGCCAGTTTGGGCTCGCATCAAATTCAGGGTTGCAATATTTTGCTATTGTGTTGTTCATGGCCTTGTCCCAGTCTTTGTGAACTTTTATCAGCTTACCAGCCTGGCAG